>NW_028234410.1:33910216-33925216 GCF_977035675.1 Penaeus japonicus
ATATATATATATATATATATATATATATATATATATATACATAGATACATGTGTATATATACATGAATGTAAGTATATATGTGTATATATATACATGTATATACATATATACATAGATATATGTGTATATATACATGAATGTAAGTATATATGTGTATATATATACATGAATGTAAGTATATATGTGTATATATATACATGTATATACATATATACATAGATATATGTGTATATATATACATGAATGTAAGTATATATGTGTATATATATACATGTATATACATATATACATAGATATATGTGTATATATACATGAATGTAAGTATATATGTGTATATATATACATGTATATACATATATACGTAGATATATGTGTATATATACATGTAACATAGCAAGGAACGCAGGTTGGTACAAATATTATCTTCATAGAAGACCAATTTACACTATCGGTTGACCTCGTTTGATTCAAGATACGGTTAACCTGAAATAGCAATGTGTGTCTGTTGGGGGGTGTATATCAGTGATGAGTCATTGTAGTTCAAACTATCCAGTTGTACCCTACATGTATATATATATATGTGTGTGTGTGTGTGTGTGTGTGCGTGTGTAAGTGTGCGCGCATGTGTGTGTGAATAAATGTGTATATGTATATATATATATATATATATATATATATATATATATATATATATAAATCATATATATATATATATATATATATATATATATATATATATATATATATATATATATACTGTACAGTATATATATATATATATATATATATATATATATATATATATATATATATACATATATATACATATATATATACATATATATATATATACATATATATATAGACATATATATATACATATATATACATATATATATATATATATATATATATATATATATATATATATATATACATATATGTGTGGGTATATGTATGTTGTGTGTTTACATATATGTATATTTATGTGTGTGTATAAATACATATATATGAGTGTGTATGTATTCATAAAGTAATGGACAATTTACTCTTTTGTAGGATATCGGCCTTCGATGAACCGATTGAAATCTCAACTGTCATTTTTTCGCACGGCTATATTTCATATCTACTTTACATAAATGCATTCTTCATTCCTGAATAGCTGATACTTAATTATTATTTCTCTGAATCCCTTGACCTCATCTGACCTAGAGGTACCATGGAAAAGAATCCATTCATATATCAGATCTTCAGTAAATGTTCATATTGTCCATCAACAAGGCGCAATGATCTCACCTGCCACCTCACCTTTCCGTAATACATCAGACGCTTTAATGACTGAGGGTCATTTACCTTTAGGCATGATTCCCATATACGGAGAAATCATACCAGATACTTCAGATATATTAACGCCACCAATAAGCCCAATCATGTGTACGCCGCACATTGTACATGCAGCTGAAACTCCAGTGCCCTTCCGATGGAGGGCAGTTCGGAGAGCGAGAAGATTTAGTGGACGCCAATCTCGGACTCCTCATGCGAGGAGACGCTTATTCTTTGAAGTGGAGAGGGAGGAATAGAATATATCATTATAGTGTTTTTATGACGTGAGAGTGGTCTCTCATTTATAATAAATTATCATCACTTAATTTTGCATTTATTGTAATTCCACGCAGCTTCCGAAAGTTGTTCTACGATTTTGGCTCTCAGTATTTGTAATATAAAAATGATTATTCATACGACTCTAAACACTCCCAACTGAAATACAATCCATTGTTATCTCTTGTACAGATACATTCTAATTCAAATTCTCTAATGCTATTCCTCATTCCAATATATAAGTTTATTCTATAATGCTATAATGTCTCTTGCCTTTCCACGTGGGATGAATTGTTATCTACAAAGTAGCTTGACTCCTTTGACCTAATGTCCGATTGACCTAAAATAACATAACAAGGAACGCAGGTTGGTACCGATATTGTTTTCATAGAAGACCAATTCACAGTATTGGTTGACCTCGTTTGATGCAAGATCCGGTTTACCTGAAATAACAATGTGTGTCTGTTGGGGGAGGGGGGAGGGGGGTAGTAGATCGATATCAATGTTATCATGTTAGAAGAAGATGACTTCTAACCTAAATAATCCCTTCTGTTGATTTTTTCACAGTTTGGATGGCCAGGAAGTAATTCAAATAACCGCAATAAAAACATTATTTAATGTAGATGTCCATATTCACTTTTAGACATTTAAAAATTGCGAATCTTTACTAACTGAACTACATTTATAGAAATCCTATATTATAGTTGTATATATATATATATATATATATATATATATATATATATATATATATATATACACATTAATATGTATGTATATATATACATTAATATGTATGCATATATATACATTAACATGTATGTATATGTATATATATATATATATATATATATATATATATATATATATATATATATATATATATTCATATGTATATATTACATACACACACACACACACACACACATATATATATATATATATATATATATATATTATCATATATATACATATATATATATATGTATATATATATACATATATATATATATATATATATATATATATATATATATATATATATATATATATATACATAGATATAACAAAGTAACAAATGATGCACACACAGATATATATACAAACACGCATATATATGTGTGTGTGTATGCATACATATATGTGTATTAGTATAAGGATACAGGAGCTTTCTGTTATTACACAGATGGCGATGGTTCTTGCGCTATATTCATCTATGCAATTAACTTTTTTGACAATGTTCGAAAATATTTGGTTTAAAGTAAATCCTAATATTTTCACATCGGAAATAGCAAGATGGATAGCGAACAGAAATCTTGAAATCAGCTTCTCATTTATTATGAAAGTCTTTAAACACAATCAATAATACGGCCACTGAACTTGTAAAAGAAACTTTTCATGATCTTAAATTTGAAAGATTAATTTACTACTTTTAGCAATAGATTCAAAATATATTCACACAATAATCCGATAGTATTAGCGGAGCTGATTCACAATATCATATACAAGGGACAGGGCTGCATTGTTATCCATAAAGTCTGTTGACCTCTTTTGACCCAATATCCGCTTGACCTAAAGTAACATAGCAAGGAACACAGGCTGATACTGATATTGTTTTTATAGAAGACCAATTCACATTATTAGTTGACCTCGTGCATGTACGTCCGAAAAAAAAATATTATGATAATGATTAATTGTACGATTATAAAAACGCCCACCTGAAATACAATTCTTTGATATACATATGAAATATGTCGATATCTATTTTACAAACATATTCTAATGTAAATCTTCCAATGACATTATTCATTCCAATACATTAATATACGCGAAACTATGTGTTTGGCCATTTCTGCTACAGAAGTTTTCATAATGTGGATGATCAGAAAGGTATGCACCTGAGACACCAGTGCTCTTCCAAAGGAGGGTAATTTGGAGAGCGAGAAGTCTCGGAATTTATTAGATGACCAATTCACACTATCGGTTGACCTCGTTTCATTCAGGGTCCGGTTAACCTGAAATAACAGTTTGTGTTAGTTGGAGGGGGGGGGGGGGTAGTATATCAATATTGTTATCAGGTTAAGTTAGAAGATGAAGCTGTTAAAATTGGTACCTCAAAATATACCAACTGGAAGTTCTATTGATACTTGCAAGTCCTTAGAGAGAATATTTGTGAGTCATTGTAGTTCAAGGTCTTCATTTGTATATATATATATATATATAAATATATATATATATATGTATATGTATATATATACATATACATATATGTGTCTGTGTGAATAAATGTATGTATATATATACATATATATCTATATATATACATATACATATATATCTATATATATACATATACATATATATGTATATGTGTGTGTACATATATGTGTGCATATATATATATGTGTGTATATCATGTATCTATGTGTGTGTATAAATACTTATATATGTGTGTGTGAGTGTGCATGTATGTATGTAAGCATTCATTCATAAAGTAATGGACAATTTACTTTTTGTAGAATATCGACCATCGATGAACCGATTGAAATCTCAACTCTCATTTTTTCGCACGGTTATATTTCATATCTACATAGATGCATTCTTCATTCCTGAATAGCCGATATTTAATTATCATATCTCCGAATCACTTGACCTCATCTGACCGAGAGGTACCGTGGCAAAGAATCCATTTATATATCAGATCTTTAGTAAAAAATAATATTGTCCATCAACAAGGCACAATGATCTCACCTGCCACCTCACCTTTCCGTAATACATCAGACGCTTTAGTGACTGAGGGTCATTTACCTTCAGGCATGATTCCTATATACGGAGAAATCATACCAGATACTCCAGATATAATGACGCCACCAATAAGCCCAATCATGTGTACGCCACACATTGTACATGCAGCTGAAACTCCAGTGCCCTTCCGAAGGAGGGCAGTTCGGAGAGCGAGAAGATTTGGTGGACGCCAATCTCGGACTCCTCATGCGAGGAGACGCTTATTCTTTGAAGTGGAGAGGGAGGAATAGAAAATATTATTATCTTTTTTATATGACATGAGAGTTGTCTCTTATCTATAATAAATTATCATCACTTTATTTTGCATTTATCTTAATACCATTTTATTTGATACATGTAAGTCCGAGAAAAATGTATTACAATAATGATTCATTGTACGGTTATAAAAACACCTGACTGAAATACAATTCTTTGATATACATATTTAACATGTCGATATCTATTGTACAAATATATTCTAATGTAAATCCTCCGGTGGCATTGTTCATTCAAGTACATTAATATACGCGAAAATGTGCAGTTACCCATTTTTGCCGCAAAAAATTTCATGATTTGAATGATCAGAATGCTATATGAAATACTAGTGCTCTTTTTCTGAGGGCAGTTTGGAGAGCGAGTTTTAATGGTCGCCAGTCTCGGACTCCTCATGCGAGGAGACGCTTATTCTTTGAAGTGGAGAGGGAGGAATAGAAAATATTACTTGTATATATGACATGATATTTTTCTCTTATGTATGATAGATTATCATTACTTGATTTTGCTTGTATTGTAGTTTTACGTGAGTTGAATTCTTATCCACAATGTCGCTTGACCTCCTTGACCTAAAGTAATATAGCAAGGAACGCAGGTTGGTACAAATATTATCTACATAGAAGACCAATTCACACTATCGGTTGACCTCGTTTGATTCAAGATCCGGTTAACCTGAAATAACATTATTTGTCTGTTGGAGTGGTGGGGTGGGGGTGTGTATCAATGTTAATGTCATCATGTTAAGCTAGATGATAGTTCTATTGCTACTTGCAAGTCCTCAAAGAAAATGCAATAGAATGATAAGAAATGACAATTGAATTGTAATATCAAATGCAATCCTTATATAACTTGATAGCTATTGTACAGATATATTGTACCCATATTTGTGAGTCATTGCAGTTCAAGCTATCCAATTGTACCCTTTATGTGTGTGTATATATATATATATATATATATATATATATATATATATATGTGTGTGTGTGTGTGTGTGTGTGTGTGTGTGTGTGTGTGTGTGTGTAAGCGTGCGCGTGTCTGTGTGTAAATAAATGTATATATATACCTATATATGTGTATATATATATATATATATATATATATATATATATATATATATGTGTGTGTGTGTGTGTGTGTGTGTGTGTGTGTGTGTGTGTGTGTGTTTGCGTGTGTCTGTGTGTGTAAATAAATATATGTATATATATATATATATATATATATATACATATATGTGAGTGTATTTATATATATGTATATATATGTGCGTATATATGTGTGTACATATATGTAAATGTGTGTACATATATGTAAATGTGTGTACATATATGTAAATGTGTGTACATATATGTAAATGTGTGTGTACATATATGTAAATGTGTGTGTACATATATGTACACACTTATTTATTCATTAATTCATTGATCAATTTATTCATAAAGTAATGGACAATGGACTTTTTGTAGAATATCGGCCTTTGATGAACCGATTGAAATCTTAACTGTCATTTTTTCGCACGGCTATATTTCATATCTACTTTACATAAATGTATTCTTCATTCCTGAATAGCTGATACTTAATTATTATTTCTCCGAATCACTTGACCTCATCTCACCTAGAGGTACCATGGCAAAGAATCCATTCATATATCAGATCTTCAATGAAACTTCATATTGTCCATCAACAATGATCTCACCTGCCACCTCACCTTTCCGTAATACATCAGACGCTCTAGTGACTGAGGGTCGTTTACCTTCAGGCATGATTCCCATATACGGAGAAATCATACCAGATATAATGACGCCACCAATAAGCCCAATTATGTGTACGCCACACATCGTACATTCAGCTGAAACTCCAGTGCCCTTCCGAAGGAGGGCAGTTCGGAGAGCGAGAAGATTTAGTGGACGCCAATCTCGGACTCCTCATGCGAGGAGACGCTTATTCTTTGAAGTGGAGAGGGAGGAATAGAAAATATTACTTTTTATGACATGAGAGTTGTCTCTTATTTATAATAAATTATCATCACTTGACTTTGCATTTCTTGTGATTCCACATAGCATCCGTACCACATCATATATACGCAATCCCGCTCTCCTAATACAAAGAGAAGGTAATTTAAAGTTTAGATGAAGGAACGAAAATATAATAGATTTGTATGTTACGAAAATTGTCAAATCAAATGATGTTAGTTGTCTCCTGGCCCATCAAGATATAACTCGGTAAATCCTAACACACAAACACGATGGTGTGCACAACACAGAGAGAAACTCTTTCTTACAGTGTTATTACACCTAGATATTTATATGTACACATATGATAAGACACGGCCACAGTTGGATTGAATTAAAATCGTAACGTTTCAAACTTACACATATATGTGCGTATGTATATATATATATATATATATATATATATATATATATATATATATATATATATATATACATATATATACATATGCATATATATGATATATGTACATATATCTATACATGTATATATATATATATATATATATATATATATATATATATATATATATATATATATATATCCATATATATGCACATTTACATATATATATACATATACACATATACATATGTATGTACATTTACATATATATACATATATACATATACATATGTATGCACATTTACATATATATATATATATATATATATATATATATATATATATATTATATATATATATATATATATACATATACATATGTATGCACATTTACATATATATATACATATATACATATACATATGTATACACATTTACATATATATATATATATATATATATATATATATATATATATATATATATATATATATATATATGTATGCACATTTACATATGTATATACATATATACATATACATATGTATGCACATTTACATATGTATATACATATGTATGCACATTTACATATGTATATACATATATACATATACATATGTATGCACATTTACATATGTATATACATATGCATATGTATGCACATTTACTTATGTATATACATATATACATATATACATATACATATGTATGCACATTTACATATGTATATACATATATACATATACATATGTATGCACATTTACATATGTATATACATATACATATACATATGTATGCACATTTACATATGTATATACATATACATATGTATGCACATTTACATATGTATATACATATATACATATACATATGTATGCACATTTACATATATATATATACATATATACATATACATATGTATGCACATTTACATATATATACATACATATATACATATACATATGTATGCACATTTACATATATATATATACATATATACATATACATATGTATGCACATTTACATATATATATATACATATATACATATACATATGTATGCACATTTATATATATATATATACATATATACATATACATATGTATGCACATTTACATATATATATATACATATATACATATACATATGTATGCACATTTACATATATATATATACATATATACATATACATATGTATGCACATTTACATATATGTATATGTGTATATATACATACATATACTTATATATGTATATACACACATATAGATACATATATATATATATATATATATATATATATATATACATATATATATATATATATATATATACATATACATCTGCACATATATATACATACACACACACACATATATATGTATATATATATATATATATTATATATATATATATATATATATATATATATATATATATATGTATGTATGTATACATACATATATATACATGTACACATACCTATACATATATATGTACATATACACATACACACACATATAGAGAGAGATGTTTATATATATATATATATATATATATATATATATATATATATATATAAATGTGTGTATTTATGCGTGTGTTCGTTACCGTGTGTGTGAATATACGAAGAATGACTGCTTCTCCAACAACAATTAGTAATATCTCTAACTGTATGTATTATGCATAGATGATGTAGACCTTCAGTGAATCAGAACAAATTCTGAAATTTATAAGACTTATATTATCAATTGTCTAACTAAACATTTGTAAGACTGCATTTCATATTTACTTTTACAGGAAAGTATTCTTCATTCCTGAGTAACCGGAACATAACTATTATTGTTATTTCTCAGTCACTTGACCTCATCTGACCAAAAGGAACCATGGCAGAGAATTAATATATATCAGATCTGTATCACATTTTTACATAGTTCATAAAAGATCTCACTTGTCTCCTCATCAATGGACAACACATCAGGCGTTTTAGTGACTGAGGGTCATTTACCTTCATATACAATTCCTATATGCTTAGAAATCATGCCAGATACTTCATATATAATGCCGGCACCAATAAGCTCAATCATGCGTACGCCACACATTGTACATGCAGCTGAAACTCCATTGCCCTTCCGAAGGAGGGCAGTTCGGAGAGCGAGAAGATTTAGTGGACGCCAATCTCGGACTCCTCATGCGAGGAGACGCTTATTCTTTGAAGTGGAGAGGGAGGAATAGGAAATATTACTTGTATATATGACATGAGAGTTGTCTCTTATTTATAATAAATTATCTTCAAGTGATTTTGCATTTCTTGCAATTGTACGTCCAAGGATATTTGCTTTTATTAATTGGTAATTATAGAGATCTTAATCCGTCTTTTAAATTAGATTTTTTTAAACGCTCGAAGTATGCAATCCTTAGTTGTATAATTAATGTATCAATATCTATTGTGCAGATATACGCGAAATAGATGCTGGTTATGCCTTTCCCCCACAGGCTCCTTTAAATTATGTACTATGGGTCATTTTACAGGATAGTGACCTAAACACGCAGATTGCATCGAATCACACAAATAAAATAATTTGTTACTTTAGTTATCATATTTGATAGTATAATACGTAGATTCATTTTTGTTTGTTTGTTTTACATCCATATTGTTACATAATCCGACAGTATTAGTGAGACTGATCCACAATATCATATACAAAGAACTGGGCTGAACTGTCATCCACACACACACTTCATTTGCGCAAATATCCGTTTGACCTAGATTAACACGGGAAGGAACACATGGAGGCTCTGGTATTGTTTTTTTTTTTTTTTTTGTTTTTTTAGAATGCCATTTCACACTATTGGTTGACCTCATTTAATTCAATATCCGGTTAACCTGAAATAGACATATGATTGGGGGGGAGGTTAGTTTACCCTTATTAATGTTAGGTTAGAAGATAACCACTAACCTAAATCGTCTATGCTACATTGCTAAGGAATTTTCATAATCTGGATGGCCAGGAAGCAATTAGAATAGCATTAATAAAAACATAACATGTTATATATATGTATATATATATATGTATTTGTATACATATATGTATATATATATGTATTTGTATACATATATGTATATGCACATACACACACACATATATATATATACATATATATATACATATATATTTATATGTGTGTAAACATACCTCATTCTCAGAATCACCTGACCTCATCTGACTAAAAAGTACCATAGCAAAGAATTTATGCATATATCAGATCTTCAGTAAATCTTCACATTGTCCATCAACAAGGCACAATGATCTCACCTGCCACCTCACCTTTCCATAATACATCAGACGCTTTAGTGACTTAGGGTCATTTGCCTTCAGAAAGGATTAATATATGCCCAGAAATATTGCCAGATACTCCAGATATAATGATGCCACCAATAAACCCACTATTGTGTACGCCACACATTGTACATGCAGCTGAAACTCCAGTGCCCTTCCGAAGGAGGGCAGTTCGGAGAGCGAGAAGATTTAGTGGACGCCAATCTCGGACTCCTTATGCGAGGAGACGCTTATTCTTTGAAGTGGAGAGGGAGGAATAGAAAATATCATTATAGTGCTTTTATGACGTGAGAGTGGTCTCTCATTTATAATGAATTATCTTCACTTAATTCCACGTAGCTTCCGAAAGTTGTTCTAGGATTTTGGCTTTCAGTATTTGTAATATAAAAATGATTAATCATACGATTCTAAACACTCCCAACTGAAATACAGTCCATTGTTAGCTATTGTATAGTATATCAATATTAATGTTCTACTGATACTTGCAAGTCCTTAAAGAGAATATTTATGAGAATATTTAGATATCGACATATGTATGAATATGTTTTGATAATCGTACAATTAATTATTATCATAGTAGATTTTTTTTCGGATTTACATGTATCAATAAAATTCCATGTACTGAAAACCAAGATCCTAGAACAACTCTCAGGAGGCACATGGTATTACGATAAAGGCAAAATAAAGTAATGATAATTTATTATAAATAAGAGAGAACTCTCGTGTCAAATAAAAAAGTAATATTTTCTATTCCTCCCTCTCCACTTCAAAGAACAAGCGTCTCCTCGCATAAGGAGTCCGAGATTGGCGTCCACCAAATCTTCTCGCTCTCCGAACTGCCCTCCTTCGGAAGGGCACTGGAGTTTCAACTGCATGTACAATGTGTGGCGTACACATAATTGGGCTTATAGGTGGAGTAATTATATTTGGAGTATCTGGCATGCTTTCTCGGTAGAAAGGAATCATATCCGAAGGTAAAAGATCTTCAGTAAATAAAGATGGACAATGATGATGATGGACAATAATGATGGACAATGTGAAGATCTACCAAAGATCTGATATATGAATAAAGTCTTTGCCATGATACCTCTCGGTCAGATGAGGTCAAGGGTTTCTGAGAGATAATAATAATTAAGTATCGGTTATTCAGGAATGAAGAATACATTCATGTATTCTAGATATGAAATATAGCTGTGAGAATATAGGTAGTTAAGAATATCAGTGTTGTAAATTTCAGATTTCATTCTGGTTTATTGAAGATCGGCATTCCACAAAAGGTAAAGTCTCAGTTGCTTTATAAATGAATACTCACATAAACACGCATATACATACATACACACACATATGTATATATATATATATATATATATATATATATATATATATATATATATATATATATAACTTTATGTATATATATATAACTTTATATATATATATATAACTTTATATATATATATATAACTTTATATATATATATATATAACTTTATATATATATTTATATATACAACTTTATATATGTATTTATATATATAACTTTATATATATATTTATATATATAACTGTATATATATCTATATATATAACTTTATATGTATATATATATACATAACTTTAAATTTCAGTACATATATATTTATATATATATATATATATATATATGTATTGAAATTGACGAAAGCTATTTGCACAACTGGTATTAATTTTGGTTTTGATGCATGAGAATACAGGGTACAGTAAGTTATTTTTGTAAATTTCAGAATTGGTTCTGGTTTACTGAAGGTCTACATCCTCTATGCATAATACATACAAAGATATTACTTATAGTTGGAGAAATAATCGTTTATGTGTTTATGCAAACAAACCTACACACACAAAACTACTCATTCATATATATATATATATATATATATATATATATATATATATATATATATATTTATATATATATATGTGTGTGTGTGTGTGAGTATATATATATATATATATATATATATACTATTTATCGATTGGGAAACAAAGAAAATAAAGATAGGAGCAAATGCCACTAAAGATGAAAAACAACAAGCGAGAATGCTTTTAGATTTTGAAGAAAATTTTTACCTTAACCAAATCATCAATATTCCAACAAGGGAAGAAAATATACTGGACCTTGTTTTCATTAGTATAGGGGAAGATGTACACAATATATCATCAACTTATACAGCCCAATCGGACCACAAAATAATTGAAATCACAATGAATAAGTTAAATAATCAGAAAAGTAGTAAAAAACAGATAGCCGAAGCAGAAAAGAGCCTCAGATCTTTAAACTTTAGCCATAATCAAATAAATTGAAAAAAAAAATAAATGCAACACTAGAAAAGTCACTGAAAGATATTGACGTCTTCTTAACACCAAAAGATATACTAGAGAAGCTTTATAATGCATTTAAAGATGTCTGTAGAATGTTTGTCCCACAAAAAAACAACAGAAACAAGAACATTATACCAAGAGATCGAAGGATCATGTTAAGAAACAAGAAAAATAAGGTTAACAAATTGAAAAAAACAACAGATCAGATCAAGAGAGAAAGGATCAAAGCAGAGATAAGGGTTTTGGAAGATAAATTAAAACTGTCTATAAGTAACCAAAAAGCAGCCGAAGAAAAAAAGAGCTGTGGAAGCTATAAAACAGAATGCAAAATATTTTTTCTCTTATGCAAACAACAGGTTAAAGAGGAGAACAGAAATTGGGCCTCTTGAGAATAATGGTGCATTGGTAACTGATTCAAAGGAAATGGCTGAATTACTCAAATTGCAATATGAAGAAGTCTATAGTGTCCCAAGAATAGAAAAATTAATATCAGACCCACAGAAACATTTCAGTATTATTAGTAATGAAGATGAATGTCTCACTGACTTCATATTTGATGAAAAAGATATTCTTGAAGCAGTAAGTGAAATACCAACAAACTCAGCAGCTGGGCCAGATGAAATCCCAGCAATCTTTTTTAAAAAAACTGTAAAGAAACCATAGCAAAGCCACTGGTAACTTTGTGGAGGGAAATCTTTGGACATGGGGACTATCCCCAGCTTACTGAAAGAGGGTACTATAATTCCAATATATAAAGGTGGAAACAAAGGTCAGGCCAAAAATTATAGACCAGTAGCACTAACATCTCATATAATAAAAATATTTGAAAGGGTAGTGAGGAAAAAAATTGTTCAATTTTTAGAAAAAGAAAACAAGATAAACCCCGGGCAACATGGATTCAGAAGTGGTAGATCTTGTTTATCACAGATCCTGACACACTTCGAAACAAATACTAAGGGACCTAACTGGAAAATAAAGAAGTTGACGTAATATATCTAGACTTTGCAAAAGCTTTTGACAAAGTAGATCACGGCATCCTGCTACATAAGATTAAAGACCTTGGAATCGGCCGGGAAAGTTGGAAGATGGATTTACAACTTCCTAATAAATCGTAACAAAAAGTACAAATTAATGGGCTTTACTCAAAGGAAACGATTATTATGAGTGGGGAGCACAAGGGTCCATTCTTGGGCCCTTGTTATTCCTTATTATGATTGGTGACATTGATAATGGTGTGAAACACTCAAGAGTAACATCATTTGCAGATGATACAAGAATAAGTACACCCTTAGATATACAAGATAATGAAAACAAACTTAACGAGGATCTAAATACCATCTGTAAGTGGGCATATGACATATGAAATTCAAAGCAGATAAATTTGAAACCATAAGATATAGTCCAATTGGAAAATCAAGGGCAAGATCATATTTTGTCGAAGATTGTGAGATTGAGGAGAAAAAAGTAGTAAAAGATCTAGGACTCAATATGAGTAATGACATGAGTTTCAGTCACCATATAGAGCAGATTGTCAACAAAGGAAAAATTATGAGTGGATGGGTAACGAGGACTTTTAACACAAGAGACCCAGAGCACCTTTTACCACTATGGAAAACATTAGTGACCACAAGACTAGAATACCAGTGCCAAGTATGGAGCCAAATCTTAAAAAGATATAATGTTGATCGAAGAAGTGAAATGAATCTTTACACGGAGGTTAGATAATATGATGGGTCTAAACTATTGGGAACGACTAAAAAAACGAAGACTGTACTCACTACAAAGGTGGAGAGAGAGACTTCATTATATATGTGTGGAAATTATTGAAAACTGAACACCAAATCCAAGACCTATTGAAGGAGGGGAAATTAAGGTAAGACATTCCCCCAAGGAAGGAAGAACATGTTATCGCACAGGGATAAGTGCACAAATATGCCTGTTAAGAAAAATGAAAGTTTCCTAATAAACGGACCTAAACTGATTAATAGCATACCGAAGGATATAAGAAACCTAAATCAGTGTAGTGTTGAAGTGTTTAAAAGAAAACTAGATAAATGGCTACACTCAGTACCAGATGAACCACCAACATGTGGTAGTGAAAGAACGAGGGCTGAATCAAATTCCATCCCTCATCAAATTCAGTTGCTTGCAACTGACAAAAAACGGGCGGTCCCAGGATGGCCTGGCATGAGTCTAATATCAAGGCTCAAGCAAGTAACTACCACCAAGTAACCAAGTAAGTAACCAAGTATATATATATATATATATATATATATATATATATATATATA
>NW_028234410.1:33940216-33952716 GCF_977035675.1 Penaeus japonicus
GAAATTTAAGATCATGTAAGGTTTCTTTTACAAATTCAGTGGCCGTATTATTGATTGTGTTTAAAGACTTTCATAATAGATGACAAGCTGATTTCAAGATTTCTGTTCGCTGTGTATCTTCCTTTTTCCGATGGAAAATATTAGGATTTATTCTAAACCAAATATTTTCGAACATTAAAAAATATGTGAATATAGCGCATTTTAAGGTACCAATTTTAAGAGCTTCATCGTCTAAATTAAGATGATAATATTAACATTGATATACTACCCCCCCCCCAAAAAAAAAAAAAAAAAGACACATTGCTAATTCAGGTTAACCGGATCTCGAATCAAACGAGGTCACCTCAACCGATAGTGTGAATTGGTCTTCTATGAAGATAATATTTGTACCAATCTGCGTTCCTTGCAATGTTACTTTAGGACAAGGAAGTCAAGTGACTTTGTGGATAACAATTCAACTCACGTAAAAATACAATAAAAGCAAAATTAATTAATTATAATATATCATAAATAAAAGACAATTCTCATGTCATATATGCAATTAATATTTTCTATTCCTCCCTCTCCACTTCAAAGAATAATCGTCTCCTCTAATCAGGAGTCCAAGATTGACATCCACTAAATCTTCTCGCTCTCCGAACTGCCCTCCTTCGGTAGGGCACTGGAGTTTCAGGTGCATATATCTTTCTGATAATCCAAATTATGAAAACTTCAGTGGCAGAAATGGGAAAATGCAGTTTCACATATATTACTGTATTTGAACGAACAATGCCATTGGGGGATTTACATTGAAATATAAAATGTACAATAGATATCGGCTTGTTAAATATGTATATCACAAAGACTTGTATTTCAGTTGTGTGTTTTCATAACCGTACAATTAATCATTATTACAATATATATTTTTCGGACTTACATGTATCAATAAAATGGTATTACGATAAATGCAAAATAAATTAATGATAATTCATTATAGAAAAAGGTCATATAAAAAAGGAGGAATATTTTTTATTCCTCCATCTCCACTTCAAAGAATAAGTGTCTCCTCGCAAAAGAGGTCAACCGACTTTGTGGATATAGTGAATAAGGTCCACTAATACTGTCAGATTATTGTATCAATATGGCGGTAGCCCGGGATATTGCGAATCAATATATTGCATTGCTAAAATTAGTATAATAGTACAATTAGTACAATTTAATACCATGCAAAGTTTCTTTTCCACTTTCAATGGTATTAATATGTAGATGCATTTTTACTGATACATAATTTTGAGCTTTCGGATGCCACGTGAAATTACAAGAAATACAAGAAGTCAAGTGATGATAATTTATTATAAATAAGAGACAACTCTCGCGTCACATAAAGAAGTAATATTTCCTATTCCTCCCTCTCCACTTCAAAGAATAAGCGTCTCCTCGCATGAGGAGTCCGAGATTGGTGTCCACTAAATCTTCTCGCTCTCCGAACTGCCCTCCTTCGGAAGGGCACTGGAGTTTCAGCTGCATGTACAATGTGTGGCGTACACATAATTGGGCTTATTGGTGGCGTTATTATATCTGGAGTATCCGGCATGATTTCTCCGTATATAGTAATCATGCCTAAAGGTAAATGACCCTCAGTCACTAAAGCGTCTGATGTATTACGGAAAGGTGAGTTGGCACGTGAGATCATTGTGCCTTGTTGATGGACAATATGAAGTTTTACTGAAGATCTGATATATGACTGGATTCTTTGCCATGGTACCTCTAGGTCAGATGAGGTCAAGTGATTCGGAGAAGTAATAATTAAGTATCAGCTATTCAGAAATGAAGAATGAATTTATGTAAAGTAGATATGAAATATAGCCGTGCGAATAAAATGACAGTTGAGATTTCAATCGGTTCATCGAAGGCTGATATGCTACAAAAAGTAAATTGTCCACTACTTTATGAATAAATGAATGAATGAATGAATAAATAAATATGTGTACATATATGTACACACACATTTACATATATGTACACACATATACACACACACATATATATACATATATGTATATATACATATGTATAAATACACACACACATATGTGCATATATATATATATATATATATATATATATATATATATATATATATATATATATATATATATATTGACACACGCAAACACACACACATATTTATACATATACATTTATTTACACACAGACATGCGCACGCTCACACATACACACACACACACACACACACACACACATATATATATATATATATATATATATATATATATATATATATATATATATATATATATATACACACATGACTCACACTGCAATGACTCACACGTATGGGTACACTATATCTGCACAATAGCTATCAAGTTATATAAGGATTGCATTTGATATTACAATTCAATTGCCATTTCTTATCATTCTATTGCATTTTCTTTGAGGACTTGCAAGTAGCAATAGAACTATCATCTAGCTTAACATGATAACATTAACATTGATACACACCCCACCCCTCCAACAGGCAAATATTGCTATTTCAGGTTAACCGGATCTTGAATCAAACGAGGTCAACCGATAGTGTGAATTGGTCTTCTATGACGATCATATTTGTACCAACCTGCGTTCCTTGCTGTGTTACTTTAGGTCAAGCGACCTTGTGGATAACAATTCAACCCATGCAAAAGTACAATAACAGCAAAATCAAGTAATGATAATCTATCATAAATAAAAAAAAATATCATGTCATATATACAAGTAATTTTTTCTATTCCTCCCTCTCCACTTCAAAGAATAAGCGTCTCCTCGCATTAGGAGTCCGAGACTGGCGACCATTAAAACTCGCTCTCCGAACTGCCCTCCTCCGGAAGAGCTCTGGTGTTCCATATAGCTTTCTGATCATCTAAATTATGAAAACTTCAGTGACAGAAACGGGCAAATGCACAGTTTCACGTATATTAATGTACTTGAATGAGGATATACATTAGAATATATTTGTGCATTATATATCGACATGTTATATATGTATATCCAAGAATTATATTTCAGTCGGCTGTTTTCATAACCGTACAATTAATCATCATAATACATTGCTCTCGGACTTACATGTATCACTAAAATGGTATTATGATAAATGCAAAATAGAGTATTGTTAATTTATTATAGATAAGAGACAACTCTCGCGTCACATAAAGAAGTAATATTTCCTACTCCTCCCTCTCCACTTCAAAGAATATACAAATGGACATATACATATATATGTATTGTGTTTATCTTCTTTAAGTACATATATATGTACATAAATATATATATATATATATACATATATATACATATATATGTATGTATATATGTATATATATATGTGTGTGCGTGCGTGTTTATAATTACACACGCACACACACACATGAATATATATATATATATATATATATATATATATATATATATATATATATATATATATATGTGTGTGTGTGTGTGTGTGTGTGTGTGTGTGTACATATATACATTTCTATGTATGTATATATATATATATATATATATATATATATATATATATATAATTTGTTTATATTGATTTGTGATTGCTTACTTCAAATTAAGTTTGAAACGTCACCATTTTTAATTACATCCTACTGTGGTAGAGTTTTATCATATCTACATACACATTAATGTGCATACATAACACTGCAACAGTAAGAGTTTCTTTCTGTGTTATGCACATCACTGTTTGTGTTTTCGATTTTTGATGGGCCAGGAGACAACTAACATCAATTAATTAGACAAGAGTCAGTTTTCATAACATGCACATCTATAAATATTTCGTTCCTTCCTCTAAACTTTAAATGACCTTCTCCTTGTATAAAGAGGGCGGGATTACGTATATATGGCATGGCACGGATGCTACGTGGAATTACAAGAAATGCAAAATCAGTAAAGATAATTTATTATAAGTAAGAGACAACTCTCATGTCATATAAAAAAGATAATAATATTTTCTATTCCTCCCTCTCCACTTCAAAGAATAAGCGTCTCCTCGCATGAGGAGTCCGAGATTGGCGTCCACTAAATCTTCTCGCTCTCCGAACTGCCCTCCTTCGGAAGGGCACTGGAGTTTCAGCTGCATGTACAATGTGCGGCGTACACATAATTGGGCTTATTGGTGGCGTCATTATATCTGGAGTATCTGGCATGATTTCTAGGCATATATGAATCATGCCTGAAGGTAAACGACCCTCAGTCACTAAAGCGTCTGATGTATTACGGAGAGGTGAGGTGGCAGGTGAGATCATTGCGCCTTGTTGATGGACAATGTGAAGATTTACTGAAGATCTGTTATATGAATGGATTCTTTGCCATGGTACCTCTCGGTCAGATGAGGTCAAGTGATTCGGAGGAATAATAATCAAGTATCGGCTATTCAGGAACGAAGAATGCAATTATGTAGATATGAAATATAGTCGTCCGAAAAAAATGACAGATGTCATTCGGTTAATCGAAGGTCGATATTCTACAAAAAAGTAAATTGTCCATTACTTTATGAATGAATGCTTACATATATACATGCACATTCACACAAATATATGTACACACATATATACATATATACACATATGTATACATACACATATGTATACATACACACATATATACATATATACATATATATTCATATACATTTATTTACACAGATAAACAAATATATATATATATATATATATATATATATATATATATATATATATGTGTGTGTGTGTGTGTGTGTGTGTGTATACATTTATTTACTACACACACATATGTGTATATATATATATAAATATATTTATATATATATATACAAATACATATATATACAAATATATATATGTACAAATATATATATATATATATATATATAAATATATATAAATATATATACATATATAAAGATATATGAATATATCTATATCTATCTATCTATCTATCTATATAATATATATATATATATATATATATATATATATATATATATATATATATATGCATACACACATATATATGTATACATGTATGTATATATATGTATATATATGTATATATATTATATCTATATGTACATATATATGTATATATATGTATATATATAGTTGTGTATATATATATATGTATATATATATATATATATATATATATATATATATATATATATATATATAATATGCAGGGTATAATTGGATAGCTTGAACTACAATGACTCACAACTATGGGTACAATGGCTATCAACTCATTAGTTATAGGAATTGCATTTGATATTACAATTCAAGTATCATTTCTTATCATTCTATTGCATTTTCTTTGAGGACTTGGAAGTATTAATAGAACTTCCAAATGGTACATTTTAAGATACCAATTTTAACAGCTTCATCGTCTAACTTGATATGATAACATTATCATAGATATACACCCCCCCCCCCCCCCCCAACAGACATGCATTGCTATTTCAGGTTAACCGGATCTTGAATCAAACGAGGTCAACCGATAGTGTGAATTGGTCTTCTATGAAGATAATATTTGTACCAACCTGCGTTCCTTGCTATGTTACTTTAGGTCAAGGAGGTCAAGCGACCTTGTGGATAACAATTCAACCCATGTAAAAGTACAATATAAGCAAAATCAAGTAATGATAATCTATCGTAAATAAGAGAAAATACTCATGTCATATAAACACTATAATAATATTTTATATTCTTCTCTATCCACTTCAAAGAATAAGCGTCTCCTCGCATTAGGAGTCCGAGACTGGCGACCATTAAAACTCGCTCTCCGAACTGCCCACAGTTTCGCGTATATCAATGTATTTTGAATGCACATTGTCAATGGAAGATTTGCATTACGATATATTTGTACAATAGATATCGGCATATTAAACACTATATTTTAGCTGGGCATTTTTGGAATTGTACAATTAATCATTTATATATATATATATATATATATATATATAAATATATATATATATATATATATATATATATATATATATATATATATATATATATATATATATATACGCAGGATACAAATGGAGACCTTGAACTACGATAAATCACAAATATTCTCTTTAAGGACTTGCAAGTCTCAATAGAACTTCCTGTTGGTATATTCTAAGGTACTAATTTTAGCAGCTTCATCTTTTAACTTAACATGATAACATTAATATTGATATACTGCACCCCCCCCCCCCAACAGACACACATTGCTATTTCAGGTTAACCGGATCCTGAATCAAACGAGGTCAACCGATAGTGTGAATTGGTCATCTAATAAAACAATATCAGTACCAGCCTACGTTCCTTGCTATCTTTCTTTAGGTCAAAGGAGGTCAAGCTACTTTGTGGATAATAATTCAACTCGTGTAAAAGTACAATAAAAACAAAATCAATTAATGATAATCTATTGTAGATAAGCGTCTCCAAGCATTAGGAGTCCGAGACTGGCATCCAATAGATCTTCTCGCTCTCCAAATTACCCTCTTTCGTAAGAATGGTGTTTCAGGTGCATACCTTTCTGATAATCCAGATTATGAAAACTTCTGTGACAGAAATGGGAAAACACGCAGATTCGAGTATACTAATGTATTGGAATGAATTATGCCGTTTGAGGATTTACATTAGAATGTATTTGTATAATAGACCTCGACATATGAAATACATGTATGTATATCAAATAACTGTATTTCAGTTGGGCGTTTTTATAATCGTACAATTAATCATTATTATTTTTTTTTTTCGGACGTACATACACGAGGTCAACCAATAATGTGAATTGGTCTTCTATAAAAACAATATCAGTATCAGCCTGCGTTCCTTGATATGTTACTTTAGGTCAAGCGGAAATTTGGGTCAAAAGAGGTCAACCGACTCTATGGATAACAATGTAGCCCAGTCCCTTGTATATGATATTGTGAATCAGCTCCACTAATACTATCGGATTATTGTGTGAATATATTTTGAATCTACTGCTAAAAGTAGTACAATAATCTTTGAAATTTAAGATCATGTAAGGTTTCTTTTACAAATTCAGTGGCCGTATTATTGATTGTGTTTAAAGACTTTCATAATAGATGACAAGCTGATTTCAAGATTTCTGTTTGCTGTGTATCTTCCTTTTTCCGATGGAAAATATTAGGATTTATTCTAAACCAAATATTTTCGAACATTAAAAAATATGTGAATATAGCGCATTTTAAGGTACCAATTTTAAGAGCTTCATCGTCTAAATTAAGATGATAATATTAACATTGATATACTACCCCAGCCCCCCCCCCCCAAAAAAAAAGACACATTGCTAATTCAGGTTAACCGGATCTCGAATCAAATGAGGTCAACCGATAGTGTGAATTGGTCTTCTATGAAGATAATATTTGTACCAACCTGCGTTCCTTACTATGTTACTTTAGGTCAAGGAAGTCAAGCGACTTTGTGGATAACAATTCAACTCACGTAAAAATACAATAAAAGCAAAATTAATTAATTATAATATATCATAAATAAAAGACAATTCTCATGTCATATATATAATTGATATTTTCTATTCCTCTCTCTCCACTTCAAAGAATAATCGTCTCCTCTAATCAGGAGTCCGAAATTGGCGTCCATTAAATCTTCTCGCTCTCCGAATTATCCTCCTTCGGAAGAGCACTGTTTCAGGTGCATATACCTTTCTGATAATCCAAATTATGAAAACTTCAGTGGCAGAAATGGGAAAATGCACAGTTTCACATATATTACTGTATTTGAACGAACAATGCCATTGGGGGATTTACATTGAAATATAAAATGTACAATAGATATCGGCTTGTTAAATATGTATATCACAAAGACTTGTATTTCAGTTGTGTTTTCATAACCGTACAATTAATCATTATTACAATATATTTTTTTCGGACTTACATGTATCAATAAAATGGTATTACGATAAATGCAAAATAAAATGATGATAATTTATTATAGAAAAGAGACAACTCTTATATCATATAAAAAGGAATATTTTTTATTCCTCCCTCTCCACTTCAATGAATAAGCTTCTCCTCGCAAAAGAGGTCAACCGACTTTGTGGATATAGTGAATAAGGTCCACTAATACTGTCAGATTATTGTATCAATAAGGAGGTAGCCCGGGATATTGCGAATCAATATATTGCATTGCTAAAATTAGTACAATAGTACAATTAATACCATGCAAAGTTTCTTTTCCACTTTCAATGGTATTAATATGTAGATGCATTTTTACTGATACATAATTTTGAGCTTTCGGATGCCACGTGAAATTACAAGAAATACAAAGTCAAGTGATGATAATTTATTATAAATAAGAGACAACTCTCGCGTCACATAAAGAAGTAATATTTCCTATTCCACCCTCTCCACTTCAACGAATAAGCGTCTCCTCGCATGAGGAGGCCGAGATTGGCGTCCACTAAATCTTCTCGCTCTCCGAACTGCCCTCCTTCGGAAGGGCACTGGAGTTTCAGCTGCATGTACAATGTGCGGAGTACACATAATTGGGCTTATTGGTGGCGTTATTATATCTGGAGTATCTGGCATGATTTCTAGGCATATAGGAATCATGCCTAAAGGTAAATGACCCTCAGTCACTAAAGCGTCTGATGTATTACGGAAAGGTGAGATCATTGTGGCTTGCTGATGGACAATATGAAGTTTTGCTGATTGATCTGATATATGATTGGATTCTTTGCCATGGTACCTCTCGGTCCGATGAGGTCAAGTGATTCGGAGAAGTAATAATTAAGTATCAGCTATTCAGAAATGAAGAATGAATTTATGTAAAGTAGATATGAAATATAGCCGTGCGAATAAAATGACAGTTGAGATTTCAATCGGTTCATCGAAGGCTGATATTCTACAAAAAAGTAAATTGTCCACTACTATATGAATAAATGAATGAATGAATAAATATGTGTACATATATGTACACACACTTTTATATATATGTACACACACATTTACATATATGTACACACACACATATATATATATACATATATATGTATATATACATATGTATAAATACACACACACATATGTGTATATATATATATATATATATATATATATATATATATATATATATATTGACACACGCAAACACACACACATATTTATACATATACATTTATTTACACACAGACATGCGCACGCTCACACACACACACACACACACACACACACACACACACACACACACACACACACACACATATATATATATATATATATATATATATATATATATATATATATATACATATATACACACATGCAGGGTATAATTGGATAGCTTGAACTGCAATGACTCACAAATATGGGTACAATATATCTGTACAATAGCTATCAAGTTATATAAGGATTGCATTTGATATTACAATTCAATTGCCATTTCTTATCATTCTATTGCATTTTCTTTGAGAACTTGCAAGTAGCAATAGAACTATCATCTAGCTTAACATGATAACATTAACATTGATACACCCCCCACCCCTCCAACAGGCAAATATTGCTATTTCAGGTTAACCGGATCTTGAATCAAACGAGGTCAACCGATAGTGTGAATTGGTCTTCTATGAAGATCATATTTGTACCAACCTGCGTTCCTTGCTATGTTACTTTAGGTCAAGCGACCTTGTGGATAACAATTCAACCCATGCAAAAGTACAATAACAGCAAAATCAAGTAATGATAATCTATCATAGATAAGAGAAAAATATCATGTCCTATATACAAGTAATATTTTTTATTCCTCCCTCTCCACTTCAAAGAATAAGCGTCTCCTTCCATAAGGAGTCCGAGACTGGCGACCATTAAAACTCGCTCTCCGAACTGCCCTCTTCCGGAAGAGCACTGGTGTTTCATATAGCTTTCTGATCATCTAAATTATGAAAACTTCAGTGACAGAAACGGGCAAATGCACAGTCTCACGTATATTAATGTATTTGAATGATGATATACATTAGAATATATTTGTGCATTATATATCGACATGTTATATATGTATATCCAAGAATTATATTTCAGTCGGGTGTTTTCATAACCGTACAATTAATCATCATAATATATTTCTCACGGACTTACATGTATCATTAAAATGGTATAATGATAAATGCAAAATAAAGAATTGATAATTTATTATAGATAAGAGACAACTCTTGCGTCATATAAAAAATAATATTTCCTACTCCTCCCTCTCCACTTCAAAGAACAAGCATCTCCTCGCATGAGGAGTCCGAGATTGGCGTCCACTAAATCTTCTCGCTCTCCGAACTGCCCTCCTTCGGAAGGGCACTGGAGTTTCAGCTGCGTGTACAATGTGCGGCATACACATAATTGGGCTTATTGGTGGCGTCATTGTATCTAGAGTATCTGGCATGATTTCTCGGTATATAGGAATCATGACTGAATGTAAACGATCCTCAGTCACTAAGGCGTCTGATGTATCACGGATTGGTGAGGTGACAAGTGAGATCATAGTGCTTTGACGGACAATATATTTTTTCCTGAAGATCTGATATATAGATAAATTATTTGCCATGGTACCTCTCGGTCAGATGAGGTCAAGTGATTTTGAGAAATGATAATAGTTAAGTTCCTTTAATTTAGAAATGAACGTATATCTATCTATCTATCTATGTATATATATATATATATATATATATATATATATATATATATATGCATACATATGTATTTAAGTATATATGTATATACATGTATATGTATTTATATATAAACATATATGCATGTATATGTATTTATATATAAACATATATGCATGTATAGATATATACATACATATACACATGTATAGATATATACATACATATACACATGTATAGATATATACATACATATACACATGTATAGATATATCATACATATATATGTATATATACATACTTATATACATCTATATATAAAATCTATCTATGAAAAAAACATTATCAGTATTAGCCTACGTTCCTTGCCAATTACTTTAGGTCAAGCGGATATTGGGTCAAAAGAGGTCAACCGACTTTATGGATAACAATGCATCCCAGTCCCTTGTATATGATATTGTGAATCAGCTTCACTAACACTATCGGATTACTGTATCAATGTGGAGGTAACCCGTATATATCGGATAAAGATATTGTATGGCTAGAAATATTACAATAATCTTTAAAATAATGCAAGGTTTCTTTTATAATTTCAGTGGCATTATGATTTAGATGCATTTTCACTGATATATTAGTTTGGACGTGATTGTGTTTAAAGTATTTAATAATAAATGAATAGCTGATTTCAAGATTTCTGTTCACTATGTATCTTGTTTTTTCGATGTGAAAATCTTAAGATTTTCAGATTATGTACTTTCACTAAAGTTTTTTAATACTGAAAAAATACATAGTTGAATATAGCGCCATGGCTATCGCCACCTATGCAATAACGGAAAGCTGTATATTACAGACTCTTAAAATAGTTCATACATACATATGCGATGTTTGTGTTTACAATTTCAGTGTCCGTATTATTGATTGTGTTTGAAGACTTTCATAATAAATGAGAAGCTGATTTCAAGATTCTGTTCGCTGTGCATCTTCCTTTTTCCGATGTGAAAATATTAGGATTTACTCTAAACCAAATATTTTCGAACATTGTAAAAAAAGTTAATTGCATAGTTGAATACTGTATAGAGCAAGAACCATCGCCATCTATGTAATAACAGAAAACTCCTGTATATGTATGCATACACACACATTTATGCGTATTTGTATATATACATATGTATATATGTCTGTGTGTGCAACGTTTGTTATATAAGTATATATATGCAGTACAGTTAATAAACATTTGCAATGTTGAAATAATATGTCTAAAAGTGAATATGGATTTATACGTTAAATAATGGTTTTATTCCCATTATTTCAATTAAATCCTGATCATCCAAACTGTGAAAAAATCAATAGCATTATAGAATAGCTTAATTAAGTTTGAAGTCATCTTCTAACTGAACATGATAACATTAATATCGATCTACTATACCCCCCCCCCCTTCCCCAACAGACACACATTGTTATTTCAGGTTAACCGGATCTTGCATCAAACGAGATCAACCAATACTGTGAATTGGTCTTCTATGAAAACAATATCGGTACCAACCTGCGTTCCTTGTTATGTTATTTTAGCTCAATCGGACATTAAGTCAAAGGAGTCAAGCTACTTTGTGGATAACAATTCATCCTACGTGGAAGGACAAGAGACATTATAGCATTATAGAATGAACTTTTACAGTTCGGGCAAATGCACAACCGGTCTCAATTTCGCAAATATTGATATACTGAAATGGGGAATATTGAAAGATTTACCATTAGAATATATTTGTACAATAGATATCGACATGTTATATATGAATATCCAAGAAATGTATTTCAGTCGGGTGTTTTTTTATATGTATCAATAAAATGGT
>NW_028234410.1:33957716-33970216 GCF_977035675.1 Penaeus japonicus
AAGTAATATTTTCTATTCCTCCATCTCCTTTTCAAAGAATAAGCGTCTCCTCGCTCTCCGAACTGCCCACAGTTTCGCGTATATCAATGTATTTGGAATGTACAATGTTACTGGAAGAATTGCATTAGAATATATTTGTACAATAGATATCGACACATTAAACATTATATTTCAGCTGGGCATTTTTAGAATTGTACAATTAATCATTTTTATTATATATATATATATATATATATATATATATATATATATATATATATATATATATATATATATATATACATATATATATATATATATATACATATATATACATATATATACATATATATACATATATATACATATATATATATATATATATATATATATATATATATATATATATATATATATATGTACGCATGGTACAAATGGAGACCTTGAACTACAATAAATCACAAATATTCTCTTTAAGGACTTGCAAGTCTCAATAGAACTTTCAGTTGGTATATTTTAAGTTACCAATTTTAACAACTTCATCTTCTCAGTACCAACCTGCGTTCCTTGCTATGTTACTTTAGGTCAAATGAGGTCAAGCGACTTTGTAGATAACAATTCAACTTATCTAAAAGTACAACAGAAGCAAAATCAAGAATGGCAATATATTGTAAATAAGCGTCTCCTAGCATTAGGAGTCCGAGACTGGCATCCATCAGATCTTCTCGCTCTCCAAATCACCTTCCTTCGGAAGAATGGTGTTTCAGGTGCATACCTTTCTGATCATCCAGATTATGAGTATACTAATGTATTGGAATGAATATTTCCGTTGGATGATTTACATTAGAAAATATTTGTATAATAGATCTCGAGATATTAATGTATATCAAAGAATTGTATTTCAGTTGGGCGTTTTTATAATCGTACAATTAATCATTATTATATTTTTTTCGGACGTACATACACGAGGTCAACCAATAATGTGAATTGGTCTTCTATAAAAACAATATCAGTGTCAGCCTGCGTTCCTTGATATGCTACTTTAGGTCAAGCGGATATTGGGTCAAAAGAGGTCAACCGACTTTATGGATAACAATGCAGCCTTGTCCCTTGTATATGATATTGTGAATCAGCTTCACTAATACTACCGGATTATTGTGTGAATATATTTTGAATCTACTGCTAAAAGTAGTAAATTAATCTTTCAAATGTAAGATCATGCAAGGTTTCTTTTACAATTTCAGTGGCCGTATTATTGACTGTGTTTAAAGACTTTAATGATAAATGAGAAGCTGATTTCAAGATTCTGTTCGCTGTGCATCTTCCTTTATCCGATGTGAAAATATTAGGATTAACTCTAAACCAAATATTTTCGAACATTGTAAAAAAGTTAATTGCATAGTTGAATATAGCGCAAGAACCATCGCCATCTGTGTAATAACAGAAAGCTCCTGTATATGTATGCATACACACACACATATATATGCGTATTTGTATATATACATATGTATATATGTCTGTGTGTGCAACGTTTGTTATATAAGTATATATATGTAGTACAGTTAATAAACATTCGCAATGTTGAAATAATGTCTAAAAGTGAATATGGATTTCTACGTTAAATAATGGTTTTATTGACATTATTTCAATTACTTCCTGACCATCCAAACTATGAAAAAAAATCAATAGCATTATAGAATAGATTAATTAGGTTAGAAGTCATCTTCTAACTTAACATGTTAACATTAATGTTGATCTATTGCCTCGCCCCCCCTCCACCAACAGACACACATTGTTATTACAGGTTAACCGGATCTTGAATCAAACGAGATCAACCAATACTGTGAATTGGTCTTTTTTGAAAACAATATCGGTACCAACCTGCGTTCCTTGTTATGTTATTTTAGGTCAATCGGACATTAAGTCAAAGGAGCCAAGCTACTTTGTGGATAACAATTCATCCCACGTGGAAGGACAAGAGACATTATAACATTATATAATGAACTTTTACAGCTCGGGCAAATGCACAACCGGTCTCAATTTCGCAAATATTGATATACTGAAATGAGGAATATTGGAAGATTTACCAATATAATATATTTGTACAATAGATATCGACATGTTATATATGAATATCCAAGAACTGTATTTCAGTCGGGTGCTTTTTATAACCGTACAATTAATTATCATTATAATATTTTTTTCTCGGACTTACATGTATCAATAAAATGGTATTATGATAAATGCAAAAACAGTTATGATAATTTAATATAGATAAGAGACAACTCTCATGTCATATAAAAATAAATTTTCTATTCCTCCCTCTCCACTTAAAAGAATAAGCGTCTCCTCGCATGAGGAGTCCGAGACTGGCGTCCACTAAATCTTCTCGCTCTCCGAACTGCCCTCCTTCGGAAGGGCACTGGAGTTTCAGCTGCATGTACAATGTCCGGCGTACACATGATTGGGCTTATTGGTGGCGTTGTTATATCTGGAGTATCTGGCATGATTTCTCCGTATATGGGAATCATGCCTAAAGGTAAATGACCCTCAGTCATTAAAGCGTCTGATGTATTACGGAAAGGTGAGGTGGCAGGTGAGATCATTGCGCCTTGTTGATGGACAATATGAAGTTTTACTGAAAATCTGATATATGAATGGATTCTTTGCCATGGTACCTCTAGGTCAGATGAGGTCAAGTAATTCAGAGAAATAATAATTAAGTATCAGCTATTCAGGAGTGAAGAATGCATTTATGTAAAGTAGATATGAAATATAACCGTGGGAAAAAATGAGTTGAGATTTCAATCGGTTCATCGAAGGCCGATATTCTACAAAAAGTAAATTGTCCACTACTTTATGAATAAATTAATGAATGAATTAATGAATAAATATGTCTACATATATGTATACACACATTAACATATATGTACACACATATATACACATATATATGTATATATACATATGTATAAATACACACATATATGTATATATACATATGTATAAATACACACATATATGTATATATCCATATATTTATTTACACACATAGACACGCAAACACACACAAATATATACATATATAGGTATATATATACATTTATTTACACACACACACACACACACACATATATATATATATATATATATATATATATATATATATATATATATATATATATATATACACACACACACATGCAATAGAACTATCGTCTAGCTTAACATGATAACATTAACACTGATACACCCCCACCCCCCACCCTTCCAACAGACAAATATTGCTATTTCAGGTAACCGGATCTTGAATCAAACGAGGTCAACCGATAGTGTGAATTGGTCTTCTATGAAGATAATATTTGTACCAACCTGCGTTCCTTGCTGTGTTACTTTAGGTCAAGGAGGTCAAGCTACCTTGTGGATAAGAATTCAACTCACGTAAAACTACAATAAAAGCAAAGTCAAGTAATGATAATCTATCATAGATAAAAGAAAAATATCATGTCCTATATACAAGTAATATTTTCTATTCCTCTCTCTCCACTTCAAAGAATAAGCGTCTCCTCGCATTAGGAGTCCGAGACTGGCGACCATTAAAACTCGCTCTCCGAACTGCCCTCTTCCGGAAGAGCAAAGTGTTCCATATAGCTTTCTGAGCATCTAAATTATGAAAACTTCAGTGACAGAAACGGGCAAATGCACAGTTTCACGTATATTAATGTATTAGAATATATTTGTACATTATATATCGACATGTTATATATGTATATCCAAGAATTATATTTCAGTCGGGTGTTTACATAACCGTACAATTAATCATCATAATACATTTCTTTCATGTATCACTAAAATGGCATTATGATAAATGCAAAATAAAGTATTGATAATTTATTATAGATAAGAGACAACTCTCATGTCATATATGCAAGCAATATTTCCTATTCCTCCCTCTCCACTTCAAAGAATAAGCGTCTCCTCGCATGAGGAGTCCAAGATTGGCGTCCACTAAATCTTCTCGCTCTCCGAACTGCCCTCCTTCGGAAGGGCACTGGAGTTTCAGCTGCATGTACAATGTGCGGCGTACACATAATTGGACTTATTGGAGGCGTTATTATATCTGGAGTATCTGGCATGATTTCTAGGCATATAGGAATCATATCCGAAGGTAAATGAGCCTCAGTCACTAAGGCGTCTGATGTATCACGGATTGGTGAGGTGGCAGGTGAGATCATAGTGCTTTGACGGACAATATTTTTTTTTCCTGAAGATCTGATATATAGATAAATTATTTGCCATGGTACCCCTCGGTCAGATGAGGTCAAGTGATTCTGAGAAATGATAATAGTTAAGTTCTTTGAATCAGAAATGAGGAATGAATACACACACACACACACACACACACACACACATATATATATATATATATATATATATATATATATATATATATATATATATATATATAAATTTATATGTGTATGTATACATATATGTATGCATATATACATATATATACATGTATATATGAATATATACATATACATATATTTGAAAATTAACATTCATGTTTATATATATGTGTGTGTGTGTGGGTGCATGTATATGTATATACATATAAACATATTCATATACATATGCATACATACATAAATATTTATACATATATACATGTATATGTTCATAGATATATATACATATATACATGTATATATACATAAATATTTATACATATATACATGTATATGTTCATAAATATATATACATATATACATGTATATATACATACATGTATACATGTATATATACATACATATACATGCATATATACATACATATATGCATGTATATATACATACATATATACATGTATATATACATACATATATACATGTATATATACATACATATATGCATGTATATATACATACATATATGCATGTATATATACATACATATATACATGTATATATACATACATATATACATGTATGTATACATACATATATGCATATATATATATATATACATACATATATCCATGTATATATACATACATATATACATGTATATATACATACATATATACATGTATATATACATCCATATATACATGTATGTATACATACATATATGCATATATATATATATATATATACATACATATATCCATGTATATATACATACATATATACATGTATATATGTATGTATATATACATGTATATATACATACATATATACATTTATATATACATACATATATACATGTATATATACATACATATATACATGTATATATACATACATATATACATGTATATATGTATGTATATATACATGTATATATACATACATATACATGTCTATATACATACATATACATGTATATATACATACATATATACATGTATATATACATACATATATACATGTATATATACATACATATATACATGTATATATACATACATATATACATGTGTATATATATACATATATGCATATATGTATACATATATACATATATAAATGTATATATACATACATATATACATGCCTATATACATATATACATGTCTATATACATACATACATACATGTATATATACATACATACATACATGTATATATACATACATACATACATGTATATATACATACATATATACATGTATATATACATACATATATACATGTATATATACAACTATATACATATATATGTAAAAAATAAATGTTACTTTAGTCCAAGCAGATATTGGGTCAGAGGTCATCCGACTTTAGGGATAATAATGCAGCCCAGTCCGATATATATATATATATATATATATATATATATATATATATATATATATGTGTGTGTGTGTGTGTGTGTGTGTGTGTGTGTGTATATATTTATATATATTATGTAATCAAGTTATATAATCAAGTTTTTTTTTTTTTTTTTTTTGTACTAATTTTTGATAAATTTTTTTTCAGGCCTTAGATGTGACGATAAAAAGAAAATATCCTGGAACAATTTTCGGATGCAACTTGGAATTACAAGTGCAAAGTTATGAGAATTTATCATGAATAAGACAACTCACAATTAGAATTATCGTCTCCTCGTATATGGGGTCCGAGATTGGCGTCCACTGAATCTTCTCGCTCTCCGAACTGCCCTCCTTCGGAAGAGCACTGGAGTTTCAGCTGCATGTATGCCCGATCATGAGTACGCCACACATTTCGGGCATACTGGTGGCTTCATTAAATCTGAAGTATCTGACATAATGTCTTGGCATATGGACATAAATGACCCTCAGTTGTTAAAAGTCTAGTGTATTATGGATTGGTAAGGTAACAGGTAAGCCCAATGTGCTTCTTTAATGAACAATGTAAAATTATGAAGATCACTGCAATGGTACCTCTCGATTAGATGAGATCAAATGACAGAAATAACAATAATAGTTATGTTCCGTTTACTCAGGAAAGTGACAGAAATAATAATAGTTATGATGTTCCGGTTACTCAAGAAAGAAAAATGCTTTCATGTAAGAGTAAATATGAAATACAGTCTAACAAATAATGTTTAATTATATAATTGATAATGTTAGTGTTCTAAATTTCAGAACTTGTTCTGGTTCATTGGAGGTTTACATCGTCTATGCATAATACGTACAGATATTGGTAATAGTTGGAGAAATATTCGTTCAAATATATAACAAACACACACACACGCGCGCGCGCGCATTTGTATATACAAACAAACACATCTCTCTCTATATTATATAAATATATATAAATGCAACATATCTATGTATATATGTATATACATGTGTGTGTATGCATGTTTATAAGCACACACACGCACACACACACACACACACACACACATATATATATATATATATATATATATATATATATATATATATATATATATATATATATATATGTGTGTGTGTGTGTGTGTGTGTGTGTGTGTGTGTGTATGTGATGCCAGTCTCGGACTCCTAATGCTAGGAGACGCTTATTTACAATAGATTATCATTACTTGATTTTGCTTTTATTGTACTTTTGGATAAGTTGAATTGTTATCTACAAAGTCGCTTGACCTCATTTGACCTAAAGTAACATAGCAAGGAACGCAAGTTGGTGCCGATATTGTTTTTATAGAAGACCAATTCACACCTCGTTTAATTCAAGGTTCGGTTAACCTGAAATAACAGTGTATGGGGGGGGGGTAGTATGTCAATATCAATATAATCATATTATTAAGTTAGAAGATGAAGCTGTTAAATTTGGTACCTTAAAATGTACCAACTGGAAGTTCTATTGATAATTGCAAGTCCTTAAAGAAAGGGCAATAGAATAAAACGGAAATGCAAAGTCAAGTGATGATAATTTATTATAAGTAAGAGACAACTCTCATGTCATATAAAAAAGATAATAATATTTTCTATTCCTCCCTCTCCACTTCAAAGAATAATCGTCTCCTCGCATAAGGAGTCCGAGATTGGCGTCCACTAAATCTTCTCGCTCTCCGAACTGCCCTCCTTCGGAAGGGCACTGGAGTTTCAGCTGCATGTACAATGTGTGGCGTACACATAATTGGGCTTATTGGTGGCGTTATTATATCTGGAGTATCTGGCATGATTTCTAGGCATATAGGTATCATTCCTGAAGGTAAATGACCCTCAGTCACTAAAGCGTCCGATGTATTACGGAAAGGTGAGGTGGCAGGTGACATCATTGTGGCTTCCTGATGGAATATAGGAAGTTTTACTGAAGATCTGATATATGAATGGATTCTTTGCCATTGTTATATCTGGAGTATCTGGCATGATTTCTCCGTATATGGGAATCATGCCTAAAGGTAAATGACCCTCAGTCATTAAAGCGTCTGATGTATTACGGAAAGGTGAGGTGGCAGGTGAGATCATTGCGCCTTGTTGATGGACAATATGAAGTTTTACTGAAAATCTGATATATGAATGGATTCTTTGCCATGGTACCTCTAGGTCAGATGAGGTCAAGTAATTCAGAGAAATAATAATTAAGTATCAGCTATTCAGGAGTGAAGAATGCATTTATGTAAAGTAGATATGAAATATAACCGTGGGAAAAAATGAGTTGAGATTTCAATCGGTTCATCGAAGGCCGATATTCTACAAAAAGTAAATTGTCCACTACTTTATGAATAAATTAATGAATGAATTAATGAATAAATATGTCTACATATATGTATACACACATTAACATATATGTACACACATATATACACATATATATGTATATATACATATGTATAAATACACACATATATGTATATATACATATGTATAAATACACACATATATGTATATATCCATATATTTATTTACACACATAGACACGCAAACACACACAAATATATACATATATAGGTATATATATACATTTATTTACACACACACACACACATATATATATATATATATATATATATATATATATATATATATATATACACACACACACATGCAATAGAACTATCGTCTAGCTTAACATGATAACATTAACACTGATACACCCCCACCCCCCACCCTTCCAACAGACAAATATTGCTATTTCAGGTAACCGGATCTTGAATCAAACGAGGTCAACCGATAGTGTGAATTGGTCTTCTATGAAGATAATATTTGTACCAACCTGCGTTCCTTGCTGTGTTACTTTAGGTCAAGGAGGTCAAGCTACCTTGTGGATAAGAATTCAACTCACGTAAAACTACAATAAAAGCAAAGTCAAGTAATGATAATCTATCATAGATAAAAGAAAAATATCATGTCCTATATACAAGTAATATTTTCTATTCCTCTCTCTCCACTTCAAAGAATAAGCGTCTCCTCGCATTAGGAGTCCGAGACTGGCGACCATTAAAACTCGCTCTCCGAACTGCCCTCTTCCGGAAGAGCAAAGTGTTCCATATAGCTTTCTGAGCATCTAAATTATGAAAACTTCAGTGACAGAAACGGGCAAATGCACAGTTTCACGTATATTAATGTATTAGAATATATTTGTACATTATATATCGACATGTTATATATGTATATCCAAGAATTATATTTCAGTCGGGTGTTTACATAACCGTACAATTAATCATCATAATACATTTCTTTCATGTATCACTAAAATGGCATTATGATAAATGCAAAATAAAGTATTGATAATTTATTATAGATAAGAGACAACTCTCATGTCATATATGCAAGCAATATTTCCTATTCCTCCCTCTCCACTTCAAAGAATAAGCGTCTCCTCGCATGAGGAGTCCAAGATTGGCGTCCACCAAATCTTCTCGCTCTCCGAACTGCCCTCCTTCGGAAGGGCACTGGAGTTTCAGCTGCATGTACAATGTGCGGCGTACACATAATTGGACTTATTGGAGGCGTTATTATATCTGGAGTATCTGGCATGATTTCTAGGCATATAGGAATCATATCCGAAGGTAAATGAGCCTCAGTCACTAAGGCGTCTGATGTATCACGGATTGGTGAGGTGGCAGGTGAGATCATAGTGCTTTGACGGACAATATTTTTTTTTCCTGAAGATCTGATATATAGATAAATTATTTGCCATGGTACCCCTCGGTCAGATGAGGTCAAGTGATTCTGAGAAATGATAATAGTTAAGTTCTTTGAATCAGAAATGAGGAATGAATACACACACACACACACACACACACACACACATATATATATATATATATATATATATATATATATATATATATATATAAATTTATATGTGTATGTATACATATATGTATGCATATATACATATATATACATGTATATATGAATATATACATATACATATATTGAAAATTAACATTCATGTTTATATATATGTGTGTGTGTGTGGGTGCATGTATATGTATATACATATAAACATATTCATATACCTATGCATACATACATAAATATTTATACATATATACATGTATATGTTCATAGATATATATACATATATACATGTATATATACATAAATATTTATACATATATACATGTATATGTTCATAAATATATATACATATATACATGTATATATACATACATGTATACATGTATATATACATACATATACATGCATATATACATACATATATGCATGTATATATACATACATATATACATGTATATATACATACATATATACATGTACGTATATACATACATATATACATGTATATATACATACATATATACATGTATGTATATACATACATATATACATGTATGTATATACATACATATATACATGTATGTATACATACATATATGCATATATATATATATATACATACATATATCCATGTATATATACATACATATATACATGTATATATACATACATATATACATGTATATATACATACATATATACATGTATGTATACATACATATATGCATATATATATATATATATACATACATATATCCATGTATATATACATACATATATACATGTATATATACATACATATATAAATATAAAAATACATACATATACGTGTATAAATACGTACATATACATGTATAAATACGTACATATACATGTATATATACGTACATATAAATGTATATATACATATATATACATGTATATATACATACATATACATGTATATATACATGTATATATACATACATATACATGTATATATACATACATATACATGTATATATACATACATATATACATGTATATATACATACATATATACATGTATATATACATACATATATGCATGTATATATACATACATATATACATGTATATATACATACATATATACATGTATATATACATACATATATACATGTATATATACATACATACATACATGTATATATACATACATACATACATGTATATATACATACATACATACATGTATATATACATACATATATACATGTATATATACATACATATATACATGTATATATACAACTATATACATATATATGTAAAAAATAAATGTTACTTTAGTCCAAGCAGATATTGGGTCAGAGGTCATCCGACTTTAGGGATAATAATGCAGCCCAGTCCGATATATATATATATATATATATATATATATATATATATATATATATATATATGTGTGTGTGTGTGTGTGTGTGTGTGTGTGTGTGTATATATATTTATATATATTATGTAATCAAGTTATATAATCAAGTTTTTTTTTTTTTTTTTTGTACTAATTTTTGATAAATTTTTTTTCAGGCCTTAGATGTGACGATAAAAAGAAAATATCCTGGAACAATTTTCGGATGCAACTTGGAATTACAAGTGCAAAGTTATGAGAATTTATCATGAATAAGACAACTCACAATTAGAATTATCGTCTCCTCGTATATGGGGTCCGAGATTGGCGTCCACTGAATCTTCTCGCTCTCCGAACTGCCCTCCTTCGGAAGAGCACTGGAGTTTCAGCTGCATGTATGCCCGATCATGAGTACGCCACACATTTCGGGCATACTGGTGGCTTCATTAAATCTGAAGTATCTGACATAATGTCTTGGCATATGGACATAAATGACCCTCAGTTGTTAAAAGTCTAGTGTATTATGGATTGGTAAGGTAACAGGTAAGCCCAATGTGCTTCTTTAATGAACAATGTAAAATTATGAAGATCACTGCAATGGTACCTCTCGATTAGATGAGATCAAATGACAGAAATAACAATAATAGTTATGTTCCGTTTACTCAGGAAAGTGACAGAAATAATAATAGTTATGATGTTCCGGTTACTCAAGAAAGAAAAATGCTTTCATGTAAGAGTAAATATGAAATACAGTCTAACAAATAATGTTTAATTATATAATTGATAATGTTAGTGTTCTAAATTTCAGAACTTGTTCTGGTTCATTGGAGGTTTACATCGTCTATGCATAATACGTACAGATATTGGTAATAGTTGGAGAAATATTCGTTCAAATATATAACAAACACACACACACGCGCGCGCGCGCATTTGTATATACAAACAAACACATCTCTCTCTATATTATATAAATATATATAAATGCAACATATCTATGTATATATGTATATACATGTGTGTGTATGCATGTTTATAAGCACACACACGCACACACACACACACACACACACATATATATATATATATATATATATATATATATATATATATATATATATATATATATATATATATATGTGTGTGTGTGTGTGTGTGTGTGTGTGTATGTGATGCCAGTCTCGGACTCCTAATGCTAGGAGACGCTTATTTACAATAGATTATCATTACTTGATTTTGCTTTTATTGTACTTTTGGATAAGTTGAATTGTTATCTACAAAGTCGCTTGACCTCATTTGACCTAAAGTAACATAGCAAGGAACGCAAGTTGGTGCCGATATTGTTTTTATAGAAGACCAATTCACACCTCGTTTAATTCAAGGTTCGGTTAACCTGAAATAACAGTGTATGGGGGGGGGGTAGTATGTCAATATCAATATAATCATATT
>NW_028234410.1:33975216-33992716 GCF_977035675.1 Penaeus japonicus
ATATATATATATATATATATATATATATATATATGTGTGTGTGTGTGTGTGTGTGTGTGTGTGTGTGTTTGTGTATATATATGTATATATATATATATATATATATATATATATATATATATATATATATATATGCAGGGTATAATTGGATAGCTTGAACTGCAATGACTCACAAATATGGGTATAATATATCTGTACAATAGCTATCAACTCATTAGTTATATAAGGATTGCACTTGATATTATAATTTAATTGCCATTTCGTATCATTCTATTGCATTTTCATTGAGGACTTGCAAGTAGCAATAAAAGTATCGTCTAGCTTAACATGATAACATTAACAGTGATACACCCCCACCCTCCACCCCTCCAACAGACAAATAATGCTATTTCAGGTTAACCGGATCTTAAATCAAACGAGGTCAACCGATAGTGTGAATTGGTCTTCTATGCGTTCCTTGCTATGGTCAAGGAGATCAAGCGACATTGTGGATAAGAATTCAACTCACATAAAACTACAATAAAAGCAAAATCAATTAATGATAATCTATCATTAATAAGAGAAAATTCTCATGTCATATATACAAGTAATATTTTCTATTCCTCCCTCTCCACTTCAAAGAATAAGCGTCTCCTCGCATGAGGAGTCCGAGATTGGCGTCCACTAAATCTTCTCGCTCTCCGAACTGCCCTCCTTCGGAAGGGCACTGGAGATTCAGCTGCATGTACAATGTGCGGCGTACACATAATTGGGCTTATTGGTGGCGTCATTATATCTGGAGTATCTGGCATGATTTCTAGGCATATAGGAATCATGCCTGAAGGTAAATGAACCCTCAGTCACTAAAGCGTCTGATGTAATACGGAAATGTGAGATCATTGCGCCTTGTTGATGGACAATATGAAGATTTACTGAAGATCTGATATATGATTGGATTCTTTGCCATGGTACCTTTCGGTCAGATGAGGTCAAGTGATTCGGAGAAATGATAATTAAGTATCAGCTATTCAGGAATGAAGAATACATTTATGTAAAGTAGATATAAAATATAGCCGTGCGAAAAGAATGAGAGTTGAGATTTCAATCGGTTCATCGAAGGCCGATATTCTACAAAAAGTCTATTGTCCATCACTTTATTAATAAATGAATGAATTAATTAATGAAGAAATATGTGTGTACATATATGTACACACACATTTACATATATGTACACACATATATATACATATATATGTATATATACATATGTATAAATACACACATATATGTATATATATATATATATTTATTTATTTATTTACACACACAGACACACGCAAACACACACACACACACACACATACACACACACACATATATATATATATATATATATATATATATATATATATATATGTGTGTGTGTGTGTGTGTGTGTGTGTGTGTGTGTGTGTGTATGTATATGTATATATATATAAGTATATATACACATTTATTTACACACAGACACGCACACGCCCACACCCACACACACACACACACACACATATATATATAGATATATGTATATAATTATATATATACATATATATACATATATGTACACACATTTAGGGTATAATTGGATAGCTTGAACTGCAATGACTCACAAATGTGGGTGCAATATATCTGTACAATGGCCATCAAGTTATATAAGGATTGCATTTGATATTACAATTCAATTGTCATTTCTTATCATTCTATTGCATTTTCTTTGAAGACTTGCAAGTAGCAATATAACTATCGTCTAGCTTAACATAATAACATTAACAGTGATACCCCACCCCCCCACCCCTCCAACAGGGAAATATTGGTAATTCAGGTTAACCGGATCTTCAATCAAACGAGGTCAACCGATAGTGTGAATTGGTCTTCTATAAACATAATATTTGTGCCAACCTGCGTTCCTTGCTGTGTTACTTTAGGTCAAGGAGGTCAAGCGACATTGTGGATAAGAATTCAACTCACGTAAAACTACAATATAAGCAAAATCAAGTAATGATAATCTATCATGAATAAGAGAAAAATATCATGTCATATATACAAGTAATATTTTCTATTCCTCTCTCTCCACTTCAAAGAATAAGCGTCTCCTCGCATGAGGAGTCCGAGATTGGCGACCATTAAAACTCGCTCTCCGAACTGCCCTCTTCCGGAAGAGCACTGGTGTTCCATATAGCTTTCTGATCATCTAAATTATGAAAACTTCAGTGACAGAAACGGGCAAATGCACAGTTTCACGTATATTAATGTATTTGAATGAGGATATACATTAGAATATATGTGTACATGATATATCGACATGTTATATATATATATCCAAGAATTATATTTCAGTCGGGTGTTTTCATAACCGTACAATTAATCATCATAATATATTTCTCACGGACTTACATGTATCATTAAAATGGTATAATGATAAATGCAAAATAAAGAATTGATAATTTATTGTAGATAAGAGACAACTCTTGCGTCATATAAAAAATAATATTTCCTATTCCTCCCTCTCCACTTCAAAGAATAAGCGTCTCCTCGCATGAGGAGTCCGAGATTGGCGTCCACTAAATCTTCTCGCTCTCCGAACTGCCCTCCTTCGGAAGGGCACTGGAGTTTCAGCTGCATGTACAATGTGTGGCGTACACATAATTGGGCTTATTGGTGGTGTTATTATATCTGGAGTATCTGGCATGATTTCACGGTATATAGGAATCATGACTGAATGTAAATGATCCTCAGTCACTAAGGCGTCTGATATATCACGGATTGGTGAGGTGACAGGTGAAATCATTGTGCTTTGACGAGTAATATACTTTTTTCCTGGAGATCTGATATATAGATAAATTATTTGCCATGGTACCTCTTGGTTAGATGAGGTCAAGTGATTCTGAGAAATGATAATAGTTAAGTTCTTTGAATCAGAAATGAGGAATGTATATATACATATATATATATATATATATATATATATATATATATATATATATATATACATTTATGTGTGTGTATGTATACACACACACACACACACATATATATATACATATATATATATATATATATATATATATGTATGTATGAATATATGCATATATATACATATATTTGAATATATACATTCATGTGTATATGTGTGTGTTAACATGTATATGTATATATACATATAAACATATTCATATACATATGCATATATACATAAATATTTATACATATATACATATAGCCATGTATATATACATATAGACATGTATATATATACATATAGACATGTATATATATACATATATGTGTATATATATACATATATATAAAATAATTGTTACTTTAGTTCAAGCAGATATTGGGTCAGAGGTCAACCGACTATAGGGATAATAATGCAGCCCAGTCCGATATATATATATATATATATATATATATATATATATATATACATACATATATATATATATATATATATATATATAGAGAGAGAGAGAGAGAGAGAGAGAGAGAGAGAGAGAGAGAGAGATAAAGATTATGGGTAAAATGGGTAGAATATATCTGTACAATAGATATCACCATATTAGTTATATAATCTAGTATGTTTTTTTGTATTAATTTTTAATAAATTCCTTTTCAGGCCTTAGATGTGCCGATAAAAAGCAAATATCCTGGAACAATTTTCGGATGCAACTTGGAATTACAAGTGCAAAGTTATGAGAATTTATCATGAATAAGACAACTCTCAATTAGAATTATCGTCTCCTCGTATATGGAGTCCGGGATTGGCGTCCACTGAATCTTCTCGCTCTCCGAACTGCCCTCCTTCGGAAGGGCACTGGAGATTCAGCTGCATGTAATCTGTGTGGCGTACACATGATCGGGCATACTGGTGGCTTCATTAAATCTGGAGTATCTGACATAATGTCTTGGCATATGGACATAAATGACCCTCAGTTACTAAAAGTCTAGTGTATTATGGATTGGTAAGGTAACAGGTAAGCCCAAGATAATCTTTTATGAACAATGTAAAATTATGAAGATCTGATATATATATTTTGTTTTTTTTTCACTGCGAGTGTACCTCTCGATCAGATGAGATCAAGTGACAGAAATAACAATAATAGTTATGTTCCGTTTACTCAGGAAAGTGACAGAAATAATAATAATAGTTATGATGTTCCGGTTACTCAAGAAAGAAAAATGCTTTCATGTAGGAACTTGTTCTGGTTCATTGGAGGTTTACATCGTCTATGCATAATACATACAGATATTGGTAATAGTTGGAGAAATATTCGTTCAAATATATAACAAACACACACACGCGCGCGCGCGCATTTGTATATACAAACATAAACACATCCTTCTCTCTATATATACATATATATAAATACAAATATACATATATATATGTATATGTGTATATATATATATGTGTATATATATATATATATATATATATATATATATATATATATATATATGTGTGTGTGTGTGTGTGTGTGTGTGTGTGTGTGCATATATATGTATATATATATATGTATATATATATATATATATATATATATATATATATATATATGTATATATTTATAAATGTACATATCTATAAATATATGTATATATATACATATATATATACATATATATACATGTATATATACATGTATATATACATCTATATACATATATATGCATATATATGTGTGCGTGTGTGCATATATAGATTTATATATATATATATATATATATATATATACATATATATATATATATACATATATATATATATATATACATATATATATATACATATATATATACATATATATATATATATATTTAGATTCATTTGTGACTGCTTACGTCCAAGTAAGTAATACTGTGGTAGAGTTTTATCATCTCTACGATTTATCTTTTAATGGGCCAGGAGACAACTAACATCACTTTTTTAGACAAGAGTCAATTTTCGTAACATGCACATCTATAAATATTTTATTCCTTCCTCTAAACTTTAAATGACCTTGTATAAGGAGAGTATACATGACGTGGCACGGATGCTACGTGGAATTACAAGAAAAGCAAAATCAGTTAATGATAATTTATTATAAATAAGAGACAACTCTCACGTCATAAAAAAGTAATATTTTCTATTCCTCCCTCTCCACTTCAAAGAATAAGCGTCTCCTCGCATGAGGAGTCCGAGATTGGCGTCCACCAAATCTTCTCGCTCTCCGAACTGCCCTCCTTCGGAAGGGCACTGGAGTTTCAGCTGCATGTACAATGTGCGGCGTACACATAATTGGGCTTATTGGTGGCGTCATTATATCTGGAGTATCTGGCATGATTTCTCCGTATATAGGAATCATGCCTGAAGGTAAACGACCCTCAGTCACTAAAGCGTCTGATGTATCACGGATTGGTGAGGTGGCAGGTGAGATCATTGCGCCTTGTTGATGGACAATATGAAGTTTTCCTGAAGATCTGATATATGAATGGATTCTTTGCCATGGTACCTCTAGGTCATATGAGGTCAAGTGATTCGGAGAAATAATAATTAAGTATCAGCTATTCAGGAATGAAGAATGCATTTATGTAAAGTAGATATGAAATATATCCGTGCAAAAAAAATGAGAGTTAAGATTTCAATCGGTTCATCGAAGGCCGATATTCTACAAAAAGTAAATTGTCCACTACTTTATGAATAAATTAATGTATAAATTAATAAATAAATATGTGTGTACATATATGTACACACGCATTTACATATATGTAAACACATATATATACACATATATACATATATATGTATATATACATATGTATAAATACACACACATATATGTATATATATACATATATTTATTTACACACACAGACACACACAAACACACACACATACACACACACACACACACACACACACACACACACACATATATATATATATATATATATATATATATATGTATATATATAAATATATATATATATATATATATATGTATATATATAAATATATATATATATATATATATATGTATATATATAAATATATATATATATATATATATGTATATATATAAATATATATATATATATATGTATATATATAAATATATATACATATATGTATATATATAAATATATATATATATATATATATATATATATGTGTGTGTGTGTGTGTGTGTGTGTGTGTTTGTGTATATATATGTATATATATATATATATATATATATATATATATATATATATATATATATATATATATATATACATATATACACACATGCAGGGTATAACTGGATAGCTTGAACTGCAATGACTCACAAATATGGGTATAATATATCTGTACAATAGCTATCAACTCATTAGTTATATAAGGATTGCATTTGATATTACAATTCAATTGCCATTTCTTATCATTCTATTGCATTTTCATTGAGGACTTGCAAGTAGCAATAGAAGTATCGTCTAGCTTAACATGATAACATTAACATTAATACACCCCCCACCGCCCCACCCCTCCAACAGACAAATAATGCTATTTCAGGTTAACCGGATCTTGAATCAAACGAGGTCAACCGATAGTGTGAATTGGTCTTCTATGAAGATAATATTTGTACCAACCTGCGTTCCTTGCTATGTTACTTTAGGTCAAGGAGATCAAGCGACCTTGTGGATAAGAATTCAATGTAATGCAAAACTACAATAAAAGCAAAATCAAGTAATGATATTCTATCGTAGATAAAAGAAAATGTCCTATATACAAGTAATGTTTCCTATTCCTCTCTCCACTTCAAAGAATAAGCGTCTCCTCGCATTAGGAGTCCAAGACTGGCGACCATTAAAACTCGCTCTCCGAACTGCCCTCCTCCGGAAGAGCACTGGTGTTCCATATAGCTTTCTGATCATCCAAATTATGAAAACTTCAGTGACAGAAACGGGCAAATGCACAGTTTCACGTATATTAATGTATTTGAATGAGGGTATACATTAGAATATATTTGTGCATTATATGTCGACATGTTATATATGTATATCCAAGAACTATATTTCAGTCGGGTGTTCTCATAACCGTACAATTAATCATCATAATACATTTCTTTCATGTATCACTAAAATGGTATTATGATAAATGCAAAATAAAGTATTGATAATTTATTATAGATAAAAGATAACTCTCGCGTCACATAAAGAAGTAATATTTTCTATTCCTCCCTCTCCACTTCAAAGAATAAGCGTCTCCTCGCATAAGGAGTCCGAGATTGGCGTCCACTAAATCTTCTCGCTCTCCGAACTGCCCTCCTTCGGAAGGGCACTGGAGTTTCAGCTGCATGTACAATGTGTGGCGTACACATAATTGGGCTTATTGGTGGCGTCATTATATCTGGAGTATCTGGCATGATTTCTCGGTATATAGGAATCATGACTGAATGTAAATGATCCTCAGTCACTAAGGCATCAGATGTATCACTGATTGGTGAGGTGACAGGTGAGATCATAGTGCTTTGACGGGACAATATATTTTTTCCTGAAGATCTGATATATAGATAAATTATTTGCCATGGTACCCCTCGGTCAGATGAGGTCAAGTGATTCTGAGAAATGATAATAGTTAAGTTCTTCGAATCAGAAATGAGGAATGTGTATATATATACATATGTGTGTGTGTCTGTGTGTATGTATACGTATATGTGTGTATGTATACATATATATGAATATGTACATATATATATATATATATATATATATATATATATATATTTGAATGTATACATTCATGTGTGCGTGTGTATATGTGTGTGTACATGTATATGTATATATACATATAAACATATTCATTTACATATGCATATATACATAAATATTTATCCATATATGCATGTGTATGTTCATAAATATATATACATACATATATACATACATATATACATACATATATACATACATATATGCATACATATATACATACATATATATACATATATATGTATATATACATACATATATATACATATATATGTAAAAAATAATGTTACTTTAGGTCAAACAGATATTGCGACAGAGGTCAACCGACTTTAGGGATAATAATGCAGCCCAGTCCGTTATATATATATATATATATATATATATATATATATATATATAGAGAGAGAGAGAGAGAGAGAGAGAGAGAGAGAGAGAGAGAGAGAGAGAGAGAAAGAGAGAGAGAGAGAGAGAGAGAGAAATAGATAGATAGATAGATATAGATTATGGGTAAAATGGTTAGAATATATCTGTACAATAGATATCACCACATTAGTTATATAATCAAAGATGTATTTTTTGTACTAATTTTTGATAAATTCCTTTTCAGGCCTTAGATGTGCCGATAAAAAGCAAATATCCTGGAACAATTTTCGGATGCAACTTGGAACTACAAGTGCAAAGTTATGACAATTTATTATGAATAAGACAACTCCCAATTAGAATTATCGTCCCCTCGTATATGGGCTCCGGGATTGGCGTCCACTGAATGTTCTCACTCTCCGAACTGCCCTCCTTCGGAAGGGCACTGGAGTTTCAGCTGCATGTACAATGTGCGGCGTACACATGATCGGGCATACTGGTAGCATAATTAAATCTGGGGTATCTGACATAATGTCTAGGCATATGGACATAAATGACCCTCAGTTACTAAAAGTCTAGTGTATTATGGATTGGTGAGGTAACAGGTAAGCCTGTTACCTTTTATGAACAATGTAAATTTATGAAGATCACTGGTACCTCTCGATTAGATGAGATCAAATGACAGAAATAACAATAATAGTTATGTTCCGTTTACTCAGGAAAGCGACAGAAATAACAATAATAGTTATGTTCCGTTTACTCAGGAAAGCGACAGAAATAACAATAATAGTTTTGATGTTCCGGTTACTCAAGAAAGAAAAATGCTTTCATGTAACAGTAAATATGAAATACAGTCTAACAAATAATGTTTAATTATATAATTGATAATATTAGAGTTGTAAATTTCAGAACTTGTTCTGGTTCATTGGAGGTTTACATCGTCTATGCATAATACATACAGATACTGGTAATAGTTGGAGAGATATTCGTTCAAATATATAACAAACACACACACGCGCGCGCGCGCATTTGTATATACAAACATAAACACATCTCTCTCTGTATATACATATATTTAAATGCAAATATACATATATATGTATCTGTATATATATATATGTGTGTGTGTGTGTGTGCATATATATATATATATATATATATATATATATGAATATATATATATATATATGTGTGTGTGTGTGTGTGTATTAGATTCATTTGTGATTGCTTACGTCCAAGTAAGTCCTACTGTGGTAGAGTTTTATCATAACTACGTACATATTAATGTGTATACATGGTTACACTGCCACAGTAAGATAGAGTTTCTATCTGTGTTGTGCTCATCACTGTGCTTGGGCTTTAGGATTTATCGATTTATCTTTTAATGGGCCAGGAGACAACTAACATCACTTTTTTAGACAAGAGTCAATTTTCGTAACATCTATAAATATTTCATTCCTTCCTCTAAACTTTAAATGATCTTCTCTTTGGATAAGGAGAGCGGGATTGCGTATACATGACGTGTCACGGATGATACGTGGAATTACAAGAAATACAAAATCAGTTAATTATAATTTATTATAAATAAGAGACAACTCTCATGTCATATAAAAAGTAATATTTTCTATTCCTCCCTCTCCACTTCAAAGAATAAGCGTCTCCTCGGATGAGGAGTCCGAGATTGGCGTCCACTAAATCTTCTCGCTCTCCGAACTGCCCTCCTTCGGAAGGGCACTGGAGTTTCAGCTGCATGTACAATGTGCGGCGTACACATAATTGGGCTTATTGGTGGCGTCATTATATCGGGAGTATCTGGCATGATTTCTAGACATATGGGAATCATATCGAAATTCATATCCGAAGGTAATGACCCTCAGTTCACTAAAGAGTCTGATGTATTACGGTAAGGTGAGGTGGCAGGTAAGCCTGTTACTTTTATGAACAATGTAAATTTATGAAGATCACTGGTACCTCTCGATTAGATGAGATCAAATGACAGAAATAACAATAATAGTTATGTTCCGTTTACTCAGGAAAGCGACAGAAATAACAATAATAGTTATGTTCCGTTTACTCAGGAAAGCGACAGAAATAACAATAATAGTTTTGATGTTCCGGTTACTCAAGAAAGAAAAATGCTTTCATGTAACAGTAAATATGAAATACAGTCTAACAAAACTAATGTTTTTAATTTATAATATTGCTTAATAGTAGAGTTGTAAAGTCAGCTTGTTCTGGTTCAATTGGAGGTTTACATGTCTATGCATAATACATACCAGATACTGGTAATAGTTGGAGAGATATTCGTTCAAATATATACAAACACCACTCCACGCGCGCGGCGCGCGTTTGCTATATACAAAACATAAACACTCTCTCTCTGTATATACATCTATTTAAATGCAAAATATAACTACTATATGTAGTCAGTAACGAGTTATATATATGTGTGTGTGTGTGTGTGCACTATATAATAGACTATATAATATATATATATATATCGAATATTATACTATATAAACTATGTGTGTGTTTGTCGTGTGGTATCGCAGATTCATTTGTGATTGCTTACGTCCAAGTAAGTCCTACTGTGGTAGAGTTTTATCAGAATACGTTACATATTAATGCTGTATACATGGTTAGTGCACTGCCACAGTGTAAGGATGAGTTCTATCTGTTTTGTGCTCTCACTGTGCTTGGGCTTTAGAGGATTTATCGCATTATTTTTAATGGGCCAGGACGACAAAATACATCACTTTTTTAGACAATAGAGTCAATTTCTGTCGTACATCCTATAAATATATTCATTCCTTCTTCTAAATTTAAATGATCTTCTCTTTGGTAATTAAGGGAGTTGCGATTGAGTATACTGAGTGTCACGGATGATACGTGGGAATTTACAAGAAATTACAAAATCAGTTAATTATAATTTATGTATAAATTAGAGACAACTCTCATGTCATAGAAAAAGTAATATTTTCTATGTCCTGCCTCCCTCTCCGTCATCTTCAAAGAATAAGCGTCTCCTCGGATGAGGAGTCCGAGGCATTGGCGTCCCCCTAATCTTCTCGCTCTCCCGAACTGCCCACTCCTTTTCGGAAAGGGCACTGGAGTCTTCCAGCTGCATGTTACAATGTGGCGGCGTACAACCATAATTGGGCTTCACTTTGGTGGCGTCATTATATCGGGCTGTATCTGGCATGATTTATAGACATATGGCGAATCATATCCGAAGGTAAATTGGACCCTCGTCACTAAAAGCGTCTGATGTATTACGGAAAGGTGAGGTGGCAGGTCGAGATCATTGTTGCCTTTGACTCGGACAATGATGAAGTTTATTGAAGATGGGTATATGGACATGCGATTCTTTGCCATGGTACTCTCAGGTCAGATGAGGTCAAGTCATTATAAGAAATAATAAGTAAGTATCAGCTATTCATGAATGAAGAATTCATTTATGTAACGTACATATGAAATATAACCGAGCGAATAAAATGACAGTTGAGATTTCAATAGGTTCATCAAAGGCCGATATTCTACAAAAAAGTAAATTGTCCATTACTTTATGAATGCATTAATGAATGAATTAATTAATAAATATGTGTGTACATATATGTACACACATATATATACAGATATTTGTATATATACATATGTATAAATACACACACATATATGTATAAATACACACACATATATGTATATATACATATACATATATTTATTTACACACACAGACACACGCAAACACACACACATATATGTATATATACATACATATATTTATTTACACACACTGACACACGCAAACACACACACACACGCACAGACTTACACACACACATATAGGTATACATATACACATTTATTTACACACAGACACGCGCACGCTCACACGCACACGCACACACACACACACACACACACACACACACACACACACACACACACATATATATATATATATATATATTTATTTATAATTATATATATATATATATGGAAATACATATATACACACACACATGCAGAGTACAGTGTGGAGTTTTCTCGCTCTCGGTCTCGTTAGCCTGAACTGCAATGACTCACAAATATGGGTACAATATATCTGTACAATAGCTATCAAGTTATATAAGGATTGCATTTGATATTACAATTCAAATGTCATTTCTTATCATTCTATTGCATTTTCTTTAAGGACTTGCAAGTAGCAATGGAACTATCGTCTAGCTTAACATGATAACATTAACATTGAAACCCCCCCCCCCCCCACCCCTCCAACAGACAAATATTGTTATTTCAGATTAACCGGACCTTAAATCAAACGAGGTCAACCAAAAGTGTGAATTGGTCTTCTATGAAGATCATATTTGTACCAACCTGCGTTCCTTGCTATGTTACTTTAGGTCAAGCGACCTTGTGGATAACAATTCAACCCATGCAAAAGTACAATAACAGCAAAATCAAGTAATGATAATCTATCATAAATAAAAAAAAATATCATGTCATATATACAAGTAATATTTTCCATTCCTCCCTCTCCACTTCAAAGAATAAGCGTCTCCTCGCATTAGGAGTCCAAGACTGGCGACCATTAAAACTCGCTCTCCGAACTGCCCTCCACCGGAAGAGCACTGGTGTTCCATATAGCTTCCTGATCATCTAAATTATGATAACTTCAGTGACAGAAACGGGCAAATGCACAGTTTCACGTATATTAATGTATTAGAATATATTTGTACATTATATATCGACATGTTATATATGTATATCCAAGAATTATATTTCAGTCGGGTGTTTTCATAACCGTACAATTGATCATCATAATATATATCTCTCGGACTTACATGTATCACTAAAATGGTATTATGATAAATGCAAAATAAAGTATTGATAATTTATTATAGATAAGAGACAACTCTCGCGTCACATAAAGAAGTAATATTTCCTACTCCTCCCTCTCCACTTCAAAGAATAAGCGTCTCCTCGCATGAGGAGTCCGAGATTGGCGTCCACTAAATCTTCTCGCTCTCCGAACTGCCCTCCTTCGGAAGGGCACTGGAGTTTCAGCTGCATGTTTCACAATGTGTGGCGTATCAACATGTCAATTGGGCTTATTGCGTGGCGTTAATATATCTGGAGTATCTGGCATGATTTCACGGTATATAGGAACAATGACTCCCCGAAATGTAAATGATCCTCAGTCACTAAGGCCATCAGATGGTATTCACTGATGTTGTTGTTTCTGGTTGAGGTGACAGGTGAGATCATAGTGCTTTGACGGGACAATATACTTTTTTTCTGAAGATCTGATATATAGATAAATTATCTGCCATGGTACCCCTCGGTCAGATGAGGTCAAGTGATTCTGAGAAATGATAATAGTTAAGTTCTTTGAATCAGAAATGAGGAATGTGTGTATATATATATATATATATACATTTATGTGTGTATATATATATATATGTATGTATGTATGTATGAATATATGCATATATATACATATATTTGAATATATACAGTGTTTGGATGTTGTGTACATGTATATGTGTTATGTGTATGTAGTATCATGTCGAGTAATAGCCTTATGATCATATAAAGATATTCATTATCACATATGCATATATCCTTGTATATATGCATATACTATACATATAGACATATAGGACATGTGATATATACATATATCGAAAGGGTATATATATACATATAATTCTTAGTATATACATGTATTATATATACTATGTATGTATATATACACAACACATGCAGAGTACAATTGGATAGCCTGAACTGCAATGACTCACAAATATGGTACAATATATTCTGTACAATACTATCAAGTTAGAGAAAGGATTGCTTTTTGTTATTACAATTCAACTGTCAATTCTTATCATTCTATTGCATTTTTCTTTAAGACTTGCAAAGTAGCAATGGAACTATCCGTCTAGCTTAACAGGATAACATTACATTGAACACCCCCCCCCCCCACCCCTCCAACAGACAAATATTGTTATTTCAGATTACCGGACCTTAAATTCAACGAGGTCAACCAAAAGTGTGATTGGTCTTCTATGAAGATATTTGTACCAAAACCTGGCGTTCCTTGCTATGTTACTTTAGGTCAAGCGACCTTGTGGATAACAATTAAACCCATGCAAAGTACAATAACAGCAAAATAAGTAATGAGAATCTTTCTTAAATAAAAAAAAATATATGTCATATATACACGTATATTGTCCATTCCTCCTCTCCACTTCAAAGATTATGATTACATCGCATTTGGAGTCAGACTGGGACCATTAAACTCGCTCTCGAACTGCCCTCCTCGGAAGAGGCAACTGGTGTTCCTATAGCTTCCTGTTCATATAAATTATGATTAACTTCTGTGACAGAAACGGCAATGCACGTTTCACGTATATTATGTATTAGAATATATTTGTAACATTATTATATCGCGACATGTACTAATATATGCGCTATCGCAAGACAGTTATATGTTCATTCAGTTGGTGTTTTCATAACCGATTACTAAGTTTGTGATCATCATATTATATATCTCTCGGACTTACATGTTGTATCACTAAAATGGTGTCGTTATGATAAATGAATGCATAATAGTCATTGGATCATTGTATTATAGCATATAAGAGAATAACTCTGTAGCGTCACATAAAGAAGTAAATATTAGTCTCCTATCTTCCTCCGTGATGTCCCAAAGAATAAGCGTCTCCTCGCATGAGGAGTCCGAGATTGGCGTCCACTAAATCTTCTCGCTCTCCGAACTGCCCTCTTCGGAAGGGCACTGGGAGTTTCAGCTGCATCTGTACAATGTTGTGGCGTACACCATAATTGGGCTTATTGGTGGCGTTAAATTATATCTGGACGTTATCTGGCATGTTTCACGGTATATAGGAATCATGACTGAATGTTAAAAGATCCTCAGTCACTAAAGGGCATCAGATGTATCACTGATTGGTGAGGTGACAGGTGAGATCATAGTGCTTTGACGGGACAATATACTTTTTTTCTGAGTGAGATTGATCGTATAGATACAATTCCATCTGCCTGGTTACCCTCGGTCATGTATGAGGTCAAGTGATTCTGAGATCATGATAATAGTTTCAATTGTTCTCTTGTAAAAAGTGTAGTCTGAGGGAATGTGTGTATACTGATATTATATTTATACATTTATGTGTGTAATATATAATATAATATGTTATGTATGTATGTTGATGAGATTATATGGCTAGTATACAGTTATATTTTTAATATATAATATTCAGAAGATGTCAGATCGGTGTATATGTGTGTGTACATGTATATGTGAGGTATATATACTAATAAAAGATTATTCAATATATGCATGTGCATATATACATAAATATTTATACATATAGACATACATAGAATGTACATTGCATATATATGCCCCCCCCCCCTTATAAACTGTTATGTATACATATACAGTAGACTATGTATATATACATATGTGTATGTATATATACACACACATCACTCCATTTACTACCCATTATATATTTATATAATATAATATATATATATATATATAATAATATATTATATATATTATTACATAATAATATATAAAAGTATATAATAATCATAAATAGATGTAATCAATATTAATAAATAATGGATGATAAATGTTGCTTTAGGGTCAAGCTGTATATTGGTGATCAAAGAGTCAAACCGACTTTAGGGATAAATAATGTATGTCAGCCCTAGATCCTTTTGATATATAGTGTCATATATATATATATATATATATATATATATATATATATAGAGAGAGAGAGAGAGAGAGAGAGAGAGAGAGAGAGAGAGAGAGAGAGAGAGAGAGAGAGAGATGCAACTTGGAATTACAAGTGGAACGTTATGACAATTCATTATGAATAAGACAACTCCCACGTCATGTGGGGTCCGGGATTGGCGTCCACTAAATCTTCTCGCTCTAAGAACTGTCCTCCATCGGAAGTGCACTGGAGTTTCAGCAGCATGTAATCTGTTTGGCGTACACATGATCGGGCATACTGGTGGCTTCATTAAATCTGGAGTATCTGACATAATGTCTAGGCATATGGACATAAATGACCCTCAGTTATTAAAAGTCTAGTGTATTATGGATTGGTGAGGTAACGGGTGAGCTCAATGTGCTTCTTTTATGAACAATGTAAAATTATGAAGGAGGTGATATATAAATTAGTTCACTGCGATGGTACCTCTTGATCAAATGAGGTCAAGTGACTCATAAATAACAATAATAGTTATGTTCCGGTTACTCAAGAAAGAAAAATGCTTTCGTGTAAGAGTAAATACGAAATGCAGCCTGACAAATAATGTTTAATTATACAGTTGATAATATTAGGGTTGTAAATTTCAGAATTTGTTCTGGTTCATTGGAGGTTTATATCCTCTATGCATAATACATAGTTCGGTATATTGCTAATAGTTGGAGAAATATTGTGTTTATCTTCATGCATTTACATACACGATAACAAACATACACACATACACGCATTTGTATATACAAACATAAACATCTATCTATCTATATATATTTATACACGCACACACACATATATATATATATATTATATATAGATTATATATTTATATATGATACGTATATACCAAAATGGGACATATACATTAGATATGTATTGTGTTTATCTCTCTTTATGTACATATATATGAATATAAATATATATATATATATATATATATATATATATATATATATATATATATACATATATATATGTATGTATATATGTATATATATATGTGTGTGTGTGCGTGCGTGTTTATAATTACAGCACGCACACAACCACATAAATTATTTATATATATAGTTATAATATATATATCTATATATATATTCATATATTGTGTGTGTGTGTGTGGTGTGTGTGTGTGTGTGTGTGTACATATTATACATTTCTATGTATGTATATGTATTAAATATATATTATTATATATATATATATATATATATACATATTGATATACAGTTTATATATAATTTGTTTATATTGATTTGTGATTGCCATACTTCAAATTAAGTTTGGGAAAACGTTCACCATTTTTAATTTACATCCTACTGTGGTAGAGTTTTATCATATCTACATACTCATTAATGTGCATACATAACACTGCAACAGTAAGAGTTTCTTTCTGTGTTATGCACATCACTGTTTGTGTTTTAGGAGCTTATCGATTTATCTTTTGATGGGCAGGAGGACAAACTCTAACATCAATCAATTAGACAAAGAGTCAGTTTTTGTAACATGCACATCTATAGATATTTCGTTCTTCTTCCTCTAATTTAAATGACCTTCTCCTTGTTTTATAAGAGGGCGGGATTTAC
>NW_028234410.1:33997716-34007716 GCF_977035675.1 Penaeus japonicus
CGTCATAAAAACACTATAATAATATTTTCTATTCCTCCCTCTCCACTTCAAAGAATAAGCGTCTCCTCGCATAAGGAGTCCGAGATTGGCGTCCACTAAATCTTGTCGCTCTCCGAACTGCCCTCCTTCGGAAGGGCACTGGAGTTTCAGCAGCATGTACAATGTGTGGCGTGCACATGATTGGGCTTATTGGTGGCATTATTATATCTGGAGTATCTGGCATGATTTCTCGGTATATAGGAATCATATCTGAAGGTAAATGACCCTCAGTTACTAAAGCGTCTGATGTATTACGGAAAGGTGAGGTGGCAGGTGAGATCATTGCGCCTTGTTGATGGACAATATGAAGTTTTACTGAAGATCTGATATATGATTGGATTCTTTGCCATGGTACCTCTAGGTCAGATGAGGTCAAGTGATTCAGAGAAATAATAATTAAGTATCAGCTATTCAGGATCGAAGAAAGCATTTATGTAAAGTAGATATGAAATATAGCCGTGCGAAAAAATGAGTTGAGATTTCTATCGGTTCATCGAAAGCCGATATTCTACAAAAAGTAAATTGTCCACTACTTTATGAATAAATTAATGAATTAATTAATGAACAAATATGTGTGTACATATATGTATACACACATTTACATATATGTACACACATATACACATATATATACATATATATGTATATATACATATGTATAACTACACACACATATATGTATATATATATATCCATATATTTAATTCCACACATAGACACACGCAAACACACACATATATATACATATATATGTATATATACATATGTATAACTACACACACATATATGTATATATATATATCCATATATTTAATTCCACACATAGACACACGCAAACACACACATATATATACATATATAGGTATATATATACATTTATTTACACACACACACACACACACACACACACACATATATATATATATATATATATATATAATATATATTTTATATATATATATATATATATATATATATATATATATACACATGCAGGGTATAATTGTATAGCTTGAACTGCAATGACTCACAAATATGGATGCAATATATCTGTACAATAGCTATCAAGTTATATAAGGATTGCTTTTTTCTTATCAAACTATTGCATTTTCTTTGAGGACTTGCAAGTAGCAATAGAACTATCATCTAGCTTAACATGATAACATTATCATAGATATACAACCCCACCCCCACCCCTCCAACAGACAAATATTGCTATTTCAGGTTAACCGGACCTTGAATCAAACGAGGTCAACCGATAGTGTGAATTGGTCTTCTATGAAGATAATATTTGTACCAACCTGCGTTCCTTGCTATGTTACTTTAGGTCGAGGTCAAGCGACATTGTGGATAACAATTCAACTCACGTAAAACTACAATAAAAGCAAAATCAAGTAATGATAATCTATTATGAATAAAAGAAAAATATCGTCTCATATATACAAGTAATATTTTCTATTCCTCTCTCTCCACTTCAAAGAATAAGCGTCTCCTCGCATTAGGAGTCCGAGACTGGCGACCATTAAAACTCGCTCTCCGAACTGCCCTCCTTCGGAAGAGCACTGGTGTTCCATATAGCTTTCTGATCATCTAAATTATGAAAACTTCAGTGACAGAAACGGGCAAATGCACAGTTTCGCGTATATCAATGTATTTGAATGACGATATAAATTAGAATATATTTGTACATTATATATCGACATGTTATATATATGTATATCCAAGAACTATATTTCAGTCGGGTGTTTTCATAACCGTACAATTAATCATCATAATACATTTCTCTTGGACTTACACGTATCACTAAAATGGTATTAAAATAAAGTATTGATGATTTATTATAAATAAGAGATAACTCTCGCGTCATATAAAAAAGTAATATTTTCTATTCCTCCCTCTCCACTTCAAAGAATAAGCGTCTCCTCGCATGAGGAGTCCGAGATTGGCGTCCACCAAATCTTCTCGCTCTCCGAACTGCCCTCCTTCGGAAGGGCACTGGAGATTCAGATGCATGTACAATGTGTGGCGTACACATAATTGGGCTTATTGGTGGCGTCATTATATCTGGAGTATCTGGTATGATTTCTATGCATATAGGAATCATGCCTGAAGGTAAATGATCCTCAGTCACTAAAGCGTCTGATGTATCACGGATTGGTGAGGTGACAGGTGACATCATAGTGCTTTGACGGACAATATACATATATATAGAAAGATATATAGATAGATATAGATATAGATTATAGGTAAAATGGGTAGAATATATCTGTACAATAGATATCACCACATTAGTTATATAATTGGCGTCCACTAAACCTTCTCGCTCTCCGAACTGCCCTCCTTCGGAAGGGCACTGGAGGTTCAGCTGCATGTAATCTGTGTGGCGTACACATGATCGGGCATTCTGGTAGCATAATTAAATCTGGAGTGTCTGACATAATGTCTTGGCATATGGACATAAATGACCCTCAGTTATTAAAAGTCTAGTGTATTATGGATTGGTAAGGTAACAGGTAAGCCCAATGTGCTTCTTTTATGAACAATGTAAAATTATGAAGATCACTGCAATGGTACCTCTCGATTAGATGAGATCAAATGACAGAAATAACAATAATAGTTATGTTCCGTTTACTCAGGAAAACGACAGAAATAACAATAACAGTTATGATGCTTTCATGTAAGAGTAAATATGAAATACAGTCTAACCAAATAATGTTAACAAATAACAGGTTTAATTATATATTTGATATATAATTGATAATTGTAAATTAGAGTTGTAAATTTCAGAACAGAATTGTTCTGGTTCATTGGAGGTTGTTTAGGTTTACATCGTACAGCGGCGTATGCATGGCATAATACATACAGATATTGGTACTAGTTGGAGAGAGTATTCGTTCAAATATATAACAAACACACACACGCGCGCGCGCGGCATTTGTATATACAAACACCTAAACACCATCTCCTCTGTCTTCTATATTCCACTTATTTTTAAATGCAAATTATACATATACTATATATGTATATCTGTATATTAGTATATATTTATGTTGTTCGTGTGTGTGTTGTGCATATAGGTTTTATATATATATATATATATATATATATATATTTGATATTATATATATATATTGGAATATATATAAATTATATATATTTGATGAATTAATATATATATGTGTGTGTGTGTGTGTGTATTAGATTCATTTTGGTGATTGCTTACGTCAAGTAAGTCCTACTGTGGTAGAGTTTTATCATAACTACGTACATATTAATGTGTATACATGGTTACACTGCCACAGTTAAGTAAAGATAGGAGTTTCTAATCTGTGTTGAGTTGTGCTCATCACTGTGCTTGGGGTTTTAGGATTTATCGATTTATCTTTTAATGGGCCCAGAGACAATACTAACATCACTTTTTTAGACAAGAGTCAATTTTCGTAACATCTATAAATGTTTTCATTCCTTCCTCTAAACTTTTAAATGATCTTCTCTTTGGATAAGGAGAGCGGGATGCGTATACATGATCGTGTCACGGATGATACGTGGAATTAAAAGGAAATACAAAATCAGGTAATTGATAATTTATTATAAATAAGAGACAACTCTCATGTCATATAAAAAAGATAGTAATATTTTCTATTCCTCCTTCCACTTCAAAGAATAAGCGTCTCCTCGCATGAGGAGTCCGAGATTGGCGTCCACTAAATCTTCTCGTCTCGAACTGCCCTCCTTCGGAAGGGCACTGGAGTTTCAGCTGCATGTACAATGTGTGGCGTAACTGATTGGGCTTATTGGTGGCGTCATTATATCTGGAGTATCTGGCATGATTTCTAGCATTATAGGAATCATTGCTGAAGGCTGAAGGTAAACGACCCTCAGTCAACTAAAGCGTCTGATGTATTACGGAAGGTGAGGTGGCAGGTGAGAGTTCATTGCGCCTTGTTGATGGACAAATATGAAGTTTTACTGAAGATCTGATATATATGAATGGATTCTTCGTTGCCATGGTACCTCTCTAGGTCAGAAATGAGGTCAAGTGATTCGGAGAAATAATGAATTAAGTATCAGCTATTCAGGATATGAAGAATGCATTTATGTAAAGTAGATATGAAATATAGCCGATTAGTGTGAAAAAATGTGTGTTGAGATTTCAATCGGTTCATCGAAGGCCGATATTCTACAAAAAAGTAAAAATTGTCCATTACTTTGATGAATGCTATTTAAATGAATGAATTAATGAATAAATATGTGTGTACAGTTATACATGTACACACATATATATCACACATATCTTATACATATATATGTATATATACATATTGTATATATACGCACACATATCTATACATATATATGTATATATACATATGTATATTTCGCAACACATATATGCTTTATATTTATACATATATTTATTTACACACAGACACACGCAACACACACACACACTCACCACACACACACACACACACACACACACACTTATATCTATATATATTATATATATATATATATATATATTATATATATATATATGTATATATGTTATATCTTATATATATATATATATAATATATATATATATATTATATGGATGTAGGTATATATAAATATTTGTTTTACACATCACAGACACGCGCACGTTCACAACACACATACACACACACACACACACACACAGACACACACACACACATATAATAATATATATATATATATATATATTTATATAATTATAGTATATATATACATATATATACACACATGCAGGTATAATTGGATAGCGTGAACTGCAATGACTCACAAATATGGGTTACAATATTATCTGCTAATAGCTTATCAAGTTATTATAAGGATTGCATTTCAATTGTCATTTCTTATCCATTCTATTGCATTTTCTTTGAAAAGACTTGTAAATAGCAATAGACGTTCGTCTAGTCTAGCTTAACATGAGGCACACCCCCAGCCCCCTCTCAACAGACAAATATTGCTATTTCAGGTTTAACCGGATCTTGAATCATCAAACGAGGTTGGGGGGGGTCACCCGATAGTGTGATATTTGGTCTTCTAATGAACGATAATATTTGTCACCAAACCTGCGTTGTCCTTTGCTATGTTACTTCAGGTCAAGGAGGTTCAAGCGATTGTGAGTAATAAACAATTCAAACCCATGTAAAAAGTACAATATAAGCGAAAATCATAGAGTAATGATTATCTATCGTTAAATAGAGAGAAAATACTCATGTCATATAATCACACTAATATAATATTTTCTATTCTCTCTTATCCACTTCAAAGAATAAGTGTCTTTCGCATGAGCGGGTCCGAGTATTGGCGTCCATCTCAAATCTCGCTCTCCGAACTGCCCACAGTTTCCGCGAGTATATCTGTGTTTTGGAATGTACAATGTCATTTGAAGATTTGTGCATTACGATATATTTTGTGTACACTAGAGATATCGGCATATTAAAACTATATTTTTCAGCTAGGCATTTTTAGAGATGGTTTACAATTATTATTATTTTTATTTATCTATATATATATATATATATATATTAGATAAGTATATCTTAGAGATTTATATCTATATATATAGATAATAATTTATATATATATATATATATATATGCGTAGGGGGTTACAAATGGGACCTTCGAAACTACAATAAATCACAAATAATTATCTTTTTAAAGGACTTTGCATGTAGTCTGAATAGAACTTTCAGTTGATCTTCGAACTTAGCATGATAACATTAATACTGATATACTACCCCCCCTCCCCCTTTACACACACACTGTTATTTAGGTTTACGATTGAATAAACGAGGTCAAACGTTATAGTGTGAATTGGTCACACTCTCTTTTTCTCTCATATATTTTTCTTTTCTCTTTTCTTTATATAACCACAAATATCAGTACCTACCTCCGTTCGCTTGCATATGTTACTTTAGGTTAAAGGAGGTTCAGCGGACTTTGATAGATAACAAATCAAATTATCTAAAAGTTTACAATAAAAGACAAAAATCAATTAATGTAATCTATTATGTAGATAGAAGCGTTCTGCTAGATTAGGGAGTCCGAGACTGGCATCCAATAGATCTTCTCCGCTCTTCCAAATTTCCCTCCTTCGGATGAAAAGAGATGGTTTTTCAGGTGCAGGACCTTTTCTGATCATCCAAATTAGGGAAAAACTTCCTGTGGCCAGAAATGGGTATTTTAGGCGAAACGCACAGTTTCGAGTATATTAATGCATTGGAATGAATAATGCCATTGGAGGATTTCATTAGAATGTAAGTTTGGATCGTTACGATTCTTTAATTCAATCCTACTGTGTGTCGTCTTATCATTCTATGTTGTACATATTAAATATCTAGGTATAATAACCACCTGCCACTGTAAGAAAGTTTTCTCTCTGTGTCTGTTGTGCACACCACGTGTTTGTGTGTGTTAGGATTTTACCGAGTTATATTTTGATGGGCCATGGGGAGACGAAACTAACAAAAGTCCAATTTTCGTAACTTACACATCACTATATTTTCGTTTTCTTCTCTCTAACTTTTAATTATGCTTCTATTTTGTATTCAGGAGAGCGGGATGATGCGTATATCTGGTGTGGTACGGATGCTATGTTGGAATCGCAGAAATGCGAAAGTCAAGTGATGATAATTTATTATATAGATAGAGAGACAACTCTCATGTGTCATAATATTCACACGTAATTTTTTTTCTATTCTCTTCCCTCTCCCACTTCAAAGAATCAACAAGGCGTCTCCTCGCATGGCAGGAGTCCGAGATTGGGCGGTCCCACAAATTTTCTCGCTCTCCGATTGCCCTCTCCTTCGGAAGGGCACTGGAGTTTCAGCTGCAATTGTACAATGTGCTCGGCCGTTTACACATAATTGGGGTTTATTGGTGGCCGATAAATTATTATCTGGAGTAGCTATGGGCATGATTTCTAGGCATCTAGGAATCATATCCGAAGGAAAGAACCCTCTATGCACTAAATGTTGTCTGATGTATCACGGGATAGGTGAGGTGGGCAGTGTGAGTGCGATCATTGTGCCTTGTAGATGGGACAATATGAAGTTTTGTGAAGATCTGATTAATATGATTTGGTATTCTTTGTCAAGTGATTATGGAGAAATTGAGGAATGTTTACACATATGTCGCTGCATATATATATATCATATTATATATATATTATATATCAGTTATATATATATATATATATATATATATATATATTCAATATTTGTATCTATATGTATAATATATGTATAGTATTATGTATATTTTTTGTGTGTATATATGATCTCTCCATGTATATAAATGTGGTATATATGTAATATTTATATGTGGGTATATATTTTATATATATGTGTTTATATGTATTATATGTGTATATATGTATATTTATGTATATATATGTATATATATATGTTATATATATGTATTTATATATGAATATATATGTTTATATATGTGTGTGGTGTATATATATATATGTTTATTTATGTATATATATATATATGTATATATATGTATTTATATATGTATAGATATGTATATATATATGAATATATACATTCATCCATTTTTTTTGGAATTATATATGTATGTATATTATGTATATATATATATTTATATTTGTCTATATATATATATATGTTTATATATCTATATAAATTGTATTATATATATATATTGATATCTATATATATATTTATATATATATATGTTATGTTTTTATTACGTTATTCCAATGTCCTTCCTGACCTCCAAATTATGAATATTCTGAAGCATTATATAATAGGAAGTAATATGGTATACTACCCCCCCCCCCCCCCCTAACACATACATTTTTGCTACTTCAGGTTACCAGATCTTGAATCAAACGAGGTCAACCGAATAGTGTGGAATTGGCTCTATAAAACAATTTATTGCTATGTACTTTAGGTGAAAACGGACATTGGGTCAAATGAGGTCAAGCGAATTTGTGGATAATAATTCATCTCAGTTCTTCGTGTTCATTTTGTATTCAATATAGATGAAAAAAACAAAAAATATGAGTCTACTTATTTGTACTGTTAAATGTTTTAGTGACGAACTAATGTAGAAACAAAAACATCCATGAAGTGAGGATGATAGATTGCTATAACGAATACATATGACACTCCAAGTTTATTTATATATAGATATTAATTATATATATATATATATATATATATATAGATAATATATATATTTACATATATATATGATATATATTTACATTTATATATATATATATATATATATATATATATATATATATATATATATATGTACATATATATATAGATTTATATATATATTTACATTATATATATATATGTATTATTATATTATATATTTATTATATATATAATTTACATATATTATATATATTACATATATTTATATATCTATTATAAATATATATATTATATATTATATATATATATATATATATATTTACATTTATATTTATATATTTACATTATATATATATTTATATATATATTATTAATTTACATATATATATATATATATATTATATTTACATATCTCTTATAATACAAACTTTTACAGAGAGAGAGAGAGATGTGTGTATTTGTGCGCGTGTGTATATCTGTGCAAAACTTACTATTCATGATTGTATAAGGATTGCATTTCCTAAAATGTATTTAGTTTGAATACTACAATGTTTTGTTTGGACTCAAATATTGGCTAATATCACTAAAATAGATACATTTAGAATGGATTTTATATATGTTAAAAGTATCATTTTATTATTACTGTTTCTATCTTTGCACATGGTATTATAGAAACATAAAGATGATTGATTGATAGAATATTATAAATTAGACAATTTCGTTATATAATCACTCATATTTTCTATTCTCCACTTCAAACGGCAGTCGTCTCTGCATAAATGGGTCTGTTTTTTCAATTACATAGCTTGTATTGTACAAAAGCCAAAAAAACATCTGCATTGTGGTTTTTCCCGCTGCCCTTGGGAGATACTAAAATCAGTTAATGATAATTTATTATAAATAAGAGACAACTCTCATGTCATATAAAAAAGATAATAATATTTTCTATTCCTCCCTCTCCACTTCAAAGAATAAGCGTCTCCTCGCATGAGGAGTCCGAGATTGGCGTCCACTAAATCTTCTCGCTCTCCGAACTGCCCTCCTTCGGAAGGGCACTGGAGTTTCAGCTGCATGTACAATGTGTGGCGTACACATGATTGGGCTTATTGGTGGCGTCATTATATCTGGAGTATCTGGCATGATTTCTAGGCATATAGGAATCATGCCTGAAGGTAAACGACCCTCAGTCACTAAAGCGTCTGATGTATTACGGAAAGGTGAGGTGGCAGGTGAGATCATTGCGCCTTGTTGATGGACAATATGAAGTTTTACTGAAGATCTGATATATGAATGGATTCTTTGCCATGGTACCTCTAGGTCAGATGAGGTCAAGTGATTCGGAGAAATAATAATTAAGTATCAGCTATTCAGGAATGAAGAATGCATTTATGTAAAGTAGATATGAAATATAGCCGTGTGAAAAAATGTGAGTTGAGATTTCAATCGGTTCATCGAAGGCCGATATTCTACAAAAAGTAAATTGTCCATTACTTTATGAATGCATTAATGAATGAATTAATGAATAAATATGTGTGTACATATATGTACACACATATATACACACATATCTATACATATATATGTATATATACATATGTATATATACGCACACATATCTATACATATATATGTATATATACATATGTATATATACGCACACATATATGCATATATATACATATATTTATTTACACACAGACACACGCAAACACACACACACACACACACACACACACACACACACACACACACATATATATATATATATATATATTATATATATAT
>NW_028234410.1:34022716-34025216 GCF_977035675.1 Penaeus japonicus
TATAATTAATGAAATGTTGCGTCATATCCTTACTCTTTCATGTTATCTTAATGTTGAATTTATTTGAAATCCTCTCTCTTGATATTCTTTATTTTCATATATGCTTTTTGTTTTCCGTTTGAAATGTATTGCCTTAGTAATGATAATTATAATAATAGTGATCATCATAACGATAGTAATGATAATGTTAATGATGATGATGATAGTAATGCTGATAATGATGATAATGATAATAATAATAATATTAATAATAATAATAATAATAATAATAATAATAATAATGATAATGATGATGATAACAATATCCATGTATAAAAGGGTGCAGGCGAAATATTATTCAAAATGATATAGTTGAATTGAAGCATGACATATTTTGTGCTTCTATGAGAACATGAAGAAATTATGATAATAGTAAGAATAATCGGTCATGACATTTTTTTTTTTTTTTTTTTTTTTTTTTTTACACTAATTTGTCACAATGCGTTTTAATCTATATGCATTATCGTAAATATAATTTTATTAGATTTGTTAGTTAACGCGTGGATATTGTATGATAACATGTGAAACGAAGATGATAGTGATACCGGCACCGATAATGATGATAATGATGATGACGATGATAATTATAGTAACAATGAAAAATAATGATAACAATAATATCACAATATCACTGACATTATTGTCATTATCATTATTGTTTTCATTATCATTATCCTTAACATTATTGAGTTTATTATTACCGTTAACATTATTATTATTATTATTATTATTATCATTATCATTATTATCATTATCATTATTATCATTATCGTTATCATCATTATCAGTATTACTATCATCATCATCATTAACATTATCATTACTATCGTTATGATGAGCACTATTATTATAATTCTTATTACTATAATCTTTATTGTTATCATTACTATCATTATTGTCATTATTGTGGTTATCATTATCATTCTCGTTATCATGATTATTATTAGTACTGTCATAATTATCATTATTATTATTATTATTATTAGTATCATTTTGATATTATCCTTATATTCATGATTATCACACCACCATCACCTTTATCATCATCGTCATCACTATTGTTAGTATCATTATTATTGTCATTATTATCAATATTACCATCATTATTATTACTGTTAACGTTATCTTTATCGTCATCATTGTTGGTATAATTATCATAAAGATATTCTTGTTAAATTTTTTGTTATAATCAACAATATTGTTATATTTGTGATCATTATCAGTATTGTTAATATCATTATTGTATTATTATCATTGCAGTTATCAGTGTTATAACTACTTTTATCAACGACAACAACGGCAAAAGAAATAGCGACAACAACAATAGATGATATACTTTGATATACTTTCTGTGGATTAACACTGTTTGTCAGTATCATGCAATTTGATGTAATATAATCCATTGTCCTCTTTGATAGATTGGTCATTTAAATCTATCTGTTGTGTCAATATCTATCCCTCTGTACATTAGATAACTTTATCAAACCTTATGGTAAAACAGTAATAGGATATTCATACAGCAACAAGAATATTCAACAGTGCATGAATTTTGCTATATATAGTTAGCCTAAAACATCAATTTCTCTCAGTAAACGAATAATATTAGTTTCCAAACACTATTCATTCCCTCACTCACAGCATCCTGTCAAGGTGTCAGACCAACTTGGGTTTCTCAATGCCACTCACCCGCTTGCCCACGCTTTGGATTTTAGTCCTGTTCATTCAATTTTCCAATTTGGATGGATGGCAGAACCGCCTATGTAAGTTTTTTTTTTTTTTTTTTTTACTTTTTTTTTTTACTTTTTTCTTCTTCTTTTTACTTTTTTTTTACTTTTTTCCTTTTTTTTTTTTTACTTTTTTTACTCTTTTCTTTACCTTTTTTTTACTTTTTTGTTATATATATATATATCTTTTTTTGTTTGTTTGTTTGTTTGCTTTTTGTAAGTAGTTTGTGCCATGACCAAAGGCTGTTTGTTGGTTTATCTTTATGCTTTAGGTATGTGATGGTTGTACTTTCTTTTTGTTTTTGTTTTTGTTCGTCGGTGTGGCTGAAGGTTTGTTGTTTGCTTGTTTGGGTGTTTCTCTCGGGGTATTGAAACATGTTGAGGTTTATAGCAATACGTAATGGCCGATGAAGGCTTTATTTATTCCTTTGTTTTATGTCTTGCGTTGGATGCAGGTCACTTGTAATTACTCATTCCGATCGGAGAAGGCTTTATTATTTTTTTTTTTTTAGATAGTTAATTCATATCACAAGGCCACAAAACATATGCCCTTTCGTATAATCACTGTACATGGATAGAAGCTCGAATTTATGAATGCAATATACTACAAACCTCGGGCAAATACATCAAGATCCAACGCGTAAGTAATGCAACTCTATCAAAGGTAAAACAAACGTATTATCTACACCACAATAAACATTATATAAGGGAAGTAAGTATCTATTACGGAATACGTC
>NW_028234410.1:34042716-34045216 GCF_977035675.1 Penaeus japonicus
CCCCCCCAATCCTTACGCTCCCACCCTTACACGTCTAGAATATTAATGACACATCTCATGAGTGACTCCCCAGAGAGAACACTTTTTTTCTTAATTTATTTAGTCTCCCCTTGTATGCGATTGCGCACCTCGTGGTTGTGTTTGCGTTGCACGAGGGGTCTAACTCCTTTTTTTTCTTTTTTTTTCTTTTTTCTCTGGTTTGTTTTGAAATATTTATGTATTTTTGTGTGGGATGGAGAATATGGATGCATTTTATCCGCGTATATATGTACGTTATATGTGAAAATTTGTGCGTAAGTTTGAATGTTGGGTATGGCCTTGTGTATGTTCGTTTATATGTGCCTGTACTGATGTGTCTGTTAAATCCATATATCTATTACTGAATAAACCACGTCTGCAAAGAAAGAGAATAAACACCAACGTGTAGACTGCAACAGACAAAGACACAGACACAGTGACTGCATCAGTGACTCATTTAACCCTTTCATCTGGATTAAGCGGATCCCTTACTAAGCGTTGCTCTCGCCCTCCCAGCCTCCCAGCCTCCCTTATGCAATCAATACAAGCAATTTACCAGTAGAGCAATACAGTGGCGTGGACTGCCATGGATACCCTCTGCCATGTGCAGGAACGTATAGCATTTGCATTACAAGGAGGAAATGCATATAACTGTATATTTGCAACGGGAAAGATTGCAGTGCAAAAGAATGAAAGCGGAGACAACTTTACGAGACTGACAGACACAAACCAAAGGGCAAACCCAGAATAAAGGGGAGGGAGGAAGGGGGGGGAGGGCACACACGGAAAGGGAGAGAGTAATAATACACGAACTGCAAATTAGAGAGTGCCATGCAGTAAGAGCGGTGACGAGAGGGGGCACTGTTTGTTTGATCGCAGAATCAACCGACAAGCAAGACCGGGGAGGGGGAGGGGGAGGAGGAGGAGGAGGAGGGAGAGGGGAAGGGGGAGGGAGAGGAGGAGGAGGGGGAGGGGGAGGAGGAGGAGGAGGGGGAGGGAGAGGGGGAGGAGGAGGAGGAGGGGTAGCGAGGGGGAGGGAAAGAGACACTGGATGATATGATATTTGCCCGCCCTCGTTGCAAAAGGGACAAAGGGGGGAGGGGTGGGGGGGAGGGTCAATAGGGTGGCAACGAAAGCACGTTTGATAAAACTGTAGCCCTGTTTTATATGTGTGTTCGCGCGTGTTTACGTGACGTTGATGAGATTGTTCACATGAATATTGCAATGCATATTAGAACAAGTGGTAAATGTTGATGTTGCTCTTCATGTCAAAAGATCATTTTGATAACATCGTTGCTACACTCCCTGACTCTAGCATCACCTGGAAGGGCGATAACACTACGTCACTAAAGGTGGGTTTTCCTTGGCATCGCATTGTTATCTTTATAAGTGACAGTATCATTACTATTGTTATCAAAGCCAGGTCATTAATAGTGGGATACGTGAGTGAAATGAAAGTTCTACTTTGTGCTATATTGCAGGACACAAATACATTGACGTGTGATGCGTCGATGATAAGGATTATGATAATGTTGATAATAAAAATGATGATGATTATGATAAGTAATGATAATGATAGTAATGGTAATGATAAAGATAAAGATATTGATAAAAAAATGATGATGATATTGATAAAATAAAATGATATTGATAAAAATAATATTGATAGAAAAATGATAATAATAATGATGATAATTGTATTAATAGTTATAATCATAACAATGATAATAATGATGATACTAAAATAATGATAATACTTATAATAATGATGATAATGATACTGATAATAAATAAAAAATAATTATAATAATGGTAATATTAATGATAATGATAATAAAACAATCATACTAATAATGATGATGGTAATGATAATGATGATAGTAATAATGATAATGATGATAATGATAATACTAATACTAATGATAATGATGATAACAACTATGGAAATAACAACAAAACTAATAATAACATAATGAAGGGAAGGAAGACAGCAGAGAGAGAGAGAGAGGGAGGAAGGGAGACAAAGAGAGAGAGAGAGAGAGAGGGAGGAAGGGAGAGAGAGAGAGATGCGAGAAAGGGAAAATTAGAGGGAAAAGAAATTGAAAAAGAAGGAAAGACAGGATCAAAGAACTTCGTCAAAATGTACGGAGATTTTTGCAATCACTAAAATAGCAGAATTTATCTGTTTAGTGAGTCTTTTTAAGGCAAGAAATCAGCTTATTATTTTTGCGTTTGTCTTCTCAACAAGGAAGCTCATCAAGAAGATCTTGTTTGCATGCGTGTGTGTTTTCGTGCATGTGTGTGTTTGTCTGCGTGCGTGTGTGTGTGTGTGTGTGTGTGTTTGCATGCGTGTGTGCGTATGTGTGTGTGTGGGGGGGGGGTGCGTGTGTGTGTGTGTTTGCGTGCGTGTGTGTGTGTGCTCGTATTCGCCTATGTGTTGCATGCGTGTGCGTATATGATTTATAATTACTGTTGTAGCCGG
>NW_028234410.1:34065216-34067716 GCF_977035675.1 Penaeus japonicus
TTTTTCTGAGATTACCCCCCCCCACCGCCTTGACTCTGCTGTTTCTCAAATATTTTCGCAAATGTCTGAAAACTAGTCTAACATGAATTGTACAAACATAGTTCTAACTGCCTAATCATGTATACAAACTTTTATATCAAGTTCATTAATAAACTTTTCAAGCTGTCAAATCTACTCTCTCTCTCTCTCTCTCTCTCTCTCTCTCTCTCTCTCTCTCTCTCTCTCTCTCTCTCTCTCTCTCTCTCTCTCTCTCTCTCTCTCTCTCTCTCTCTCAGTCTTTGTATGTGTCTGCATGTCTGTGTGTGTGTGTGCATGCGTGTGTGTGCGTGTGCGTGTGTGTGTGCACGCGCGCGCGAGTGTGCACATAGTCAGCCATATTCATTCTGTATATTTATTAAATGTTAAATCTAACCTTTTCTCCCTTTATTTTACCTTCCGTGGAGACAGGAGACTCGCTCCAAACTAAACTGGTCATTCGAATAATTGGATTTCCTGAGAAGTCCTCTCAGCAGTGTACACAATACGAGAGCCAAACATTTCAGCAGATTATCGTCTGCATGTACATTCTGGACGTGTATATAGAATGTTATATTAGCTTTAACATGGGACTTGACCTCTTTGATCACCTGTATTGGGAAAAAAAAGCTGGTGCCAAGTGCATCATTGTCACATCACTGCGTATGATGATCATATTTCACCAGATATATTTTCCCCTGTAGTGGCCTATTTTGATAGAATTATAATGATTTTGGTCAAAGTGATTACGTATTACTGATTATAAAGACAAATATGAATTCGTTTTAGACTATGCATTGGCAAGGGAACATTTGGAATGGAACATTTAGAATACCTGGCATTATTATTTATGATACGATGCAATATTTGTTATCATAATATTTGATAAATATTTGATATTATCTACTAAGACATAACCCGCAGGAAATTCATATATTAAGCATGACAGATAAAACAGCCATAAATGTTCCAAGATAGAATATACATTTTGCCATAAAACCACTTCCTCTTCTATAGACTCCTGGGATCCTAGAAATAAGGTGTCGGACAGAAGAACATCGCCATAGGTTTGTTCACCTAAACATGTGGCAGCGGTGGGATTCGAACCCACGCCTCCGAAGAGACTGGTGCCTTAAACCAGCGCCTTAGACCGCTCGGCCACGCTACCTGTTATTATTGAGGTTACGTCATTGGTTTTGAATTGGGAGCATCAGTTGCAATTGCCATGATTATGTATTTTGTCTTTAAAATCCTCTGGCCAAAACACACGAGTGGAATAGATATATGTAATTCAGGGATGTCAAGATAATCAGACACTGGTTAAAATTACTATAATTGTAGTCTATATCATAATAATAATCATTAACATGGATCAATGATGATACTAATGCTATACGTTATCTATGAGGATGGTAATGCCAAGCACAACAATATATATATATATATATATATATATATATATATATATATATATATATATATATGTATATATATATTCCATATAACATAAAATTATATACTTATATATACACAAACACACATACACACACACACACACATATGTGTGTGTGTGTGTGTATGTGTGTAAGCATGTATGTATGTATACACACACATACAGCCTATAATTCCTCTTTTCCTTTCCTTTTCTGTTCCCAGGACCAACATAAAATGGAGGAAGTCATTATCACGGCAGTCTCTCCCAGGGCAATCAATGGGCCACAAACAAGGACACGAACGAATTTCTTAGCCTTTCTAATTAATATCCTTTTAATTTGTAGACGGTGAGGAATGTTAACTGAGGGAAGGAATGTGGAAATGTATAGATGGAATAGGTCGAGAGAGAGAGAGAGAGGGAGGGAAAGAGGGAGGAAGAGAGAGAGAGAGAGAGAGAGAGAGAGAGAGAGAGTGAAAGAGAGAGAGGGAGAGAGAGAGAGAGAGAGAGGCAGGAAGAGAGAGAGGGTTGGGGGAGAGGAAAAAAGGGAAGCAGGCGAAGAGGGTGAGAGAGAGATGAAAATAAAGGAAACAGAGACAAAGAGAGGGAGAAAGAGAGAGAGAGAGATGAAAGCAAATGGTCCATAGAAACAGTGGGAGAAAATAAAGTTTGTGAAATATTAAGCAATGAGTTAAAAAACCGTGTAATGCATAGGATTTTAAATACATCCAGATTCTACAGGTGCGAGAACTAAAATATCATCCTTCCTATTATGAATTAATTTATTGTTACGATATTAAGTAATATCACACGTATAATCCTATTAAACACACTACGTAATTTGAGCTGCCAGTGAGCAAATCTAAACTGTAATGGATTTTCCGGTAAATTAGCGATATCTTTCCGATAGCTAATCGCTCGCACCCGTATCGCTGACGTGTACTGAAATCCCTGAGTAATAGCAAGCAATACATTACCTCGATTACGCCCACGAACACACACTGGCGCCGCCTCTTTACGCTAAACGGTTCCTTCGGGGGGGAGGGGGAAGGG
>NW_028234410.1:34072716-34085216 GCF_977035675.1 Penaeus japonicus
TCTGCATCAGGCCCACTGGCGAGTTCATCTGATCACCTGCTGCGATGGACTTTCGATCCACTGCATCATCATCGACAGCATCTGGTCCTGGAATCACTGGTCATCTGGTTCAGGTCATCCTCATCCTCTGATGCGTACGTCAGCTCCTGGGAGTCTTGAAGGGCTAAGGTGGTTGAGATGTGCTCTTAACCGCACATCTGTGTGGACGTCCTCTCACTTCAAAGGCCAAGGTCCAAGTTGAGCGACAACTCTGGCAGGTCCTCGCCACTCGCGCACACCCAGTCAATGGGGGTAAGTGTCCTTCTTAGTAACAGCATTAAGGCCCCGATAATCTACACAGAAACGTGGTGCTTTACCAGCACCACTGGACTCAACCAAGGGCTACAGAAGGTTCAATGACGCCTGACTGCAACATGGAGTCACACTGTTGGCGATGGTCTCCTCAGTTGGCTGAGGCAACCTCCACTGCCGAATACAAACTGGCTTGGCATCTCCTGTGTCAATGCTATGGCGGATCCCAGGAATGTGTCCAACAGCCTCTTCTCCCTCCTCCCGTCAAAGAGCTCTCGATGCTGCTCTAGCAGCTCATGCAGGTCCAGTTGTTGCGACTCACATTAGATGATCAAGGTTAGGGTACTACTAGTCTCATTATCTTTATCTCCCAAGCTGGTAACAGCCTCACATGTGCGACAGCAACAGAAGGTGAAGGAGACATCTTCAATATCCCACTCCTCCGGGATGTCCTCTAAAGGATCGGTAAAGTCGTCCCCATTCCATCTCTGTTCAGTTGCTCCCTCAGTAAACAAGAGGAGTCAGTGGAAGGATTTGGCTCTGTGACAGTGTAAGCAGCATTGAATAAACTCTCCCCTTCTGGCAAACATTTCGGCTCTGTCTCGGCAGAAGTGGTTGTCATACCCAGACCTTGGCTACAGACGTACTGACAGGACACCTGTCCGCCCGGCAGCAGCAATATCTGTATTTCCAGGGCTGTGTGGTTATGATAACTAATGAAGTCAAGCTCATCCTCCGGGCCAGTCTCTCCATTGTCCTGACAGGAGTCGGCGGTTCCTGGCAGCTGTGTCCGTGGGAGTGAATGACCTGTGGTCGGTCAGGATGGTTTGGTGGGCTTTGGAGCGCTGTAGACTTCCCCTACAGATGAGACAGTCCCCAGCCGCATACCTGGCTTCAATACAAGTGGCCGTGAAGAGGAATTCAGGGCCCATACAGAACATCGTCGATGAGAGGCTGTTGTGATGAGGTGAGGCAATGTCACTGCTCTGTCACGGCAGGGTTTTAAATGACATCCCCCCCCCCCCCCCATCTACCTGTCCTAGCCTGGAAATACGGCCCTCAAGAAATTGTCCAAAATGTGGCGGAATTTCTGTAAGCCTTGCCAGGTGCACTGGAGCTTCTTGTAGAGAAGCTACTTGAGTAGGCCTCCTCTTCTTCTCTTCTCTGGCGGAAGAGTTCACAAAGTCTGTGTAAACCAGACTAACCTGCAGTGAATGTGCATCATGTACAATACTGAAACTTACAATCTCCTAGATTAGTTGACCATGAGGGGACTTCGCTTCAGACTGTAAGTGAAGTCCTAGCGACGCAGAAAGTCGTTCCAGGAATGTCACCATGGAACGAGAGGTCCGCTACTGTGGTACGGTGAAGTAGCACTTTAATATTATCCTTGCTGAGATTAAAGCTTAGTGTTACTTCACAGCTGGTGGAACGGCTCTCCAAGACACCTTGGAGAATCTTGGTCGATTCATGATGCGGAGCTGTTCGCTGGGTCGATCACTTCCAGCGCACTGGGTTTGACCAAGGTAACCTGAGACCCAGTGTCAATAAAGCAACAAATGGTCTTCCCATCAACACTGATGCCGCAACTGGCCGTCCTCCGTGATGGACACTCACTGCTGCTGTTGACTATCTCTGTCTGGACTGCTGTGGAACGTGTGTGGTTCCTCCCTGTAAAGTTGCCATGAAGTTGGGAACCTTCCTTCCTGGCTTCTCGTAAAGGGACACTCACGTGACATGTGACCGCTCCTCCCACACCGAAACTGAGTAGCTGGTGGAGATGGTTGACGTGCAGCAGCCCTGCATTCCCGAGTGCTGTGAGTGGAAGCTGTGGTGGTACTCACACCAAACATTCCCGACGTATGTCCGAGGCGATGTAGCAGGTGAAACCGAGAAGTTGACGTAGCAATGGGATACAGATCGTAGCGATCGCGGGTGCGGGGTGGTCGGTCTGGAGTGCGACGTCGTACCTCAAAGTCATCCCCTGGGAGCTCATTTGAGACTGATGGCGGTTGGTAGAGCTGCCGTGCCTGATGCCGTACCGGAGTTCCAGAGCTTCTGGGCGGTTTCTGCTAGTTTAGAGGTGAGCACTCATCCTTGAGAACAAGAGATCACGCAGGTTGATGGTACTCCAGCAAGAACAAAAAATAACCCGCCTAATTAGTTCGGAGGTCTCTCCAATGGCTTCTCCTATGGTCCCGGTACCTTGAAAGACCGACGCCTCCACCTCAAGAAGAAATCCATAGGAGCCTGCCTTTCAGTCATTGGTGATCAATCAGAACCTTATAAAAGTCGGCTGCTGATAAGTACCCCTCTGACACTTAACGTCTCAGTTTGCCGCTTTAAAAGGTGTCCCAGGATCACTAAGTACCGTCAAAGCTCTCAGAGTTTGTGATGAGGTCTCTGCTCTGCCTTCGACAAGCTTCGCCCTTGTGCGTGCCCGGATTAAGCATCACTAGTTTGCGAGGCCGGACCAGGTTCTCTATGGCCCCGGATGTAGCTACTCAAACCTCTTGTTCCTCTTTCCATTTCAGGTTCGCAGGCAGAGGTTTAGTCCCGCTCCCCCCTTAAAAGTGTGGTATGGATTCCCGAGACACAAGGTATGGAACTTCACTCCGTAAACAGACTGATGCTGACGACCACCGCTCCTCCAACACCATATCTTCATAACACTACCTTGGTCGCACTGGTGTCGTCAACCTTGGAGCTGGTTCAGGGAATGTCCTGGCTAGCTTCCTCCCGAATACTGTGGTCCGAAATCCAGGATGAGGTTCAGGTAGTCCGGCCCTGATTCCGCTCGTCTGGTGTGGATGGTACCGGCCCTATTACATTGGTCCTGTTGAAGGAGGCCCGTTCTTGCTGCTCCAGGCGCCCTTCTCTCTCCTCCAAGTTGTCGCGTGCTGCCATTTTCTTGAAAGGTCTGTTCCGGTCATTGGTGGCTTACGAATGCCTATCATCTGGTCGGTCTGGAGGTGGTGGTGGTGGCTTCGCTGTCCGTTGCAGTCTGAGCTACTAATGGAATCTGCTCCCATTGCTGTGAGAAACCACAGGCTCGGCTGTAACAGGCCATTCTTTGAGTCTATCCTCAAGTCTTGTTGTAGCCTATCTTCATTCCTCTGGAGATTTCCTCCATCCGTATCATGTCATCCATTGGTCTGCGCTAAAGCAAAGGTCCCCGTCATCCTCTGGAACATCTCCTCCATGATTGTGACCTGCTCCCTCAACAGCATCGAATGGCGTCCTGAACCTGGGTATTTGGAGCCTTGTACAACGATGACTGGAAGTGTACGAGTAATCAGGCGAGAGAAGTACGTGAGCTTGGCTGGCTCGCCGATCTGGTGGGTACGTTACAGGCCTTTCCACGCCCAGAGGCAGTATCTATACGGAGCCTGGTGACAAGGAGCCGAAGTCCCACACACAAAGGAGTTCGTTATGACTCGGTTTTACAGGGTATCAAACAGCCAGAAGATACATGCTAAACCCAACAAAACACAAGGTGGGCAGTGAGTGCGTGCCACAAAGCCGCCAAATGCCTGCGCATGAAAACTGTTAAAAGAAAAAAATAAACGCAAACATTAAAAAAATGAACCTCAAGTGCAAAAGAGTGGATAAAACAAAAATTAGCAGGGGTAAAAAGATTAGCACACAGTAATACAGGAAAGTGTCCCTACTCCTAGTAAAGAGCCACAGATGTAAAACTAACTGATGAGGCGGGGCATTAGTAAAACAGACAATAAAAAATGCCTGAAAAAGAAAAGCCTCGCTCAAAACAGTAACTAAAATCAAGAAAACCTGAAAGAAAATACAAAACAAGACAGAAATAAAAAAATCTCCCCTAAAACTACTAAAAAACGCTAGCCCTAGCAGGAAAAGAGCTTAAAAAAAGGAAAATACGGACTTAATAAAAATCTCCATACAAGTCAACGATCAGAGAAACTCCTAAATACTCAACTCCTGGTAAGTCCCACTCGCTGCCACCAAAATGGCGTACCTGTAAGGTTATGTGACAGAGGAACCCAAAAGAGGTCACCCGTGAAGCGGAACTTCGGGCTTAGGGCCAAGGAAAGAAGTGGCCCCGTTCGTTCCTCAAAAAGGGTGGTGGGAGCCAGGCAGAAGGCTTAGAACCCCCACGACCTCACAAGCAACTAATCCCCGGAAGTGTAGTCTACCAGGAGCGTGACTAGTATGGAGACGGCACAGAAATAAATCATAAGATATACATAAAACCTGTATTAATAAAAGAGCAGAGGCACCAAAGTAAAATCAAACTGAAAACATAAAATTACTAAGAAAAAGGGCCAGAAGGGCTGAAAATCACTAAAAACTGGGCCAGAAGGGCTGAAAATCACTAAAACTCTGGGCCAGAAGGGCTTAAACTTATTGTAAAAGTGCCAAAAGGGCATGCAAAAATGAAAGTTTAAACTAATACTAAAAAATACGAAGGAGATGAATGAAGTAGTAGAGTAAAAACGGAAGTAGACAAGACGTAAAAGACGAGGTAAAAGGGTAAAAGTCAAAGTAAATAAGAAAAGGTAAAGTGAAAGCGGCACAAAGGTTCAACATAAAATGTAAACATATAAATAACACGTCCAGCAATGAATACACCTAGGCAAGTAAAACAGTACAACCTAGTTTCAGTATCTCCTGGTGTAAATCCAAAACGTAAATCCATAGGCAGGCAAACACAGTCAGAATAATCCACTTCACTTTATTGTTCCAAAACATGGGGGTTACATGACCTCAGGCGGACGGAGTCGTAGCGGTTAAAACTACGTAAAATAATAAATAATAAACTTTTAAATAAAATTACATAATCATAAAATAGGGTTGCCATTAATAAAAGTAAAAAGACAGGTGCAACCGTGTTTAAAATCCTATTAACAATAAAAATACGTAAAAACTAAGCTACTGCGATTCGATGAGTAAAATCGTAAAAGTAACATGATAATCTTGTCGTAAAATCAATAAGAAATAAAATAAATAGATAAATAGAAATCATTAAAAACAAATGTTAAATAATTTGTAACAGAATAAAACAAAAAGGTAAAAAGGATAAAAGAAATCGCAGCAGATGCGGATGTTCTGTTATCCGCACACCATGTGAACCATTTACAGATAACGTGGATAATCAGAGATTTACAGTAGAATTTTATTAACAACAATATAAAAAGGTAAAATATATAAAATACAAATAAAAGATGGCCAAAGTAAAACAAATGTACAGAAAATCGTAAAAATAAGGAGGCTGGCGCGGGGAAGTGGTCCACTGTGCTCGACTCCCCTATGGATTACTGCGGGATGCTGGGCAGGATAGGGATAGGAGGGAGGCAGGATAGGCTAGAGAGCAAGCTAGAAGGTAGAACTAGAAGTAGGAAAGAAGAGAAGAGTGAGAAATTAGCATGAACGTAGACGGGAGTGTAATAACGAAGGAAAGAGGGAGAGGGCGAATAAGAGGGGATACGAGGGGACGAGGAGGACGAAGGAAAGGAGGGGGGGGGGGTAGGAGATGGGCCAGCCATGGGGGGGGGGGGGGGGTGAAAACCTCACAACCCTCCCATACCACGGGGTCGGAGAGGACATCGGAGACACACCTGGAAATAGAAACAAGGAAGGCCTGAGCCCGATTACTTGCCTCAAAAGTTACGGGCGTATGTTCAGCTGGACGTGTTAGACACGCATCACCGAACATACAAACAAGTAAAATAAAATGTACAGTAAAATAGAAATTAAAGGTAAAACACAAACAGAAAACTGGAACACTGCAGCAAATCCAACAACAGGAAACGCTGGAAGAAAAACAAAAGGTCACAGGAGATTGCGATCGGCAACAGCGACCCATCTGGAACAAGGTCAGCCCCCTAGGGAGGCCCAGTGGTCGACTCGTCTGCATCAGGCCCACTGGCGAGTTCATCTGGATCACCTGCTGCGGATGGACTTGCGGATCCACTGGCATCATCATCGACAGCATCTGGGTCCTGGAATCACTGGGTCATCTGGTTCAGGGTCATCCTCATCCTCTGATGCGTACGTCAGCTCCTGGGAGGTCTTGAAGGGCTTAAGGTGGTTGAGATGTGCTCTTAACCGCACATCTGTGTGGACGTCTCTCACTTCAAAGGCCAGAGGTCCAAGTTGAGCGACAACTCTGGCAGGTCCTCGCCACTTCCCAGTCAATGGGGGTAAGTGTCCTTCTTAGTAACAGCATTAAGGCCCCGATAATCTACACAGAAACGTGGTGCTTTACCAGCACCACTGGACTCAACCAAGGGCTACAGGAAGGTTCAATGACGCCTGACTGCAACATGGAGTCACACTGTTGGCGGATGGTCTCCTCAGTTGGCTGAGGCAACCTCCACTGCCGAATACAAACTGGCTTGGCATCTCCTGTGTCAATGCTATGGCGGATCCCAGGAATGTGTCCAACAGCCTCTTCTCCCCCGTCAAAGAGCTCTCGATGCTGCTCTAGCAGCTCATGCAGGTCCAGTTGTTGCGACTCACTTAGATGATCAAGGTTAGGGGTACTACTAGTCTCATTATCTTTATCTCCCAAGCTGGTAACAGCCTCACATGTGGCGACAGCAACAGAAGGTGGAAGGAGAGCATCTTCAATATCCCACTCCTCCGGGATGTCCTCTAAAGGATCGGTAAAGTCGTCCCATTCCATCTCTGGTTCAGTTGCTCCCTCAGTAAACAAAGAGGATTCAGTGGAAGGATTTGGCTCTGTGACAGTGTAAGCAGCATTGAATAAACTCTCCCCTTCTGGCAAACATTTCGGCTCTGTCTCGGCAGAAGTGGTTGTCATACCCAGACCTTGGGCTACAGACGAACTGACAGGACACCTGTCTCGCCCGGCAGCAGCAATATCTGTATTTCCAGGGGCTGTGTGGTTATGATATCTAATGAAGTCAAGCTCATCCTCAGGGCCAGTCCTGACAGGAGTCGTGCGGTTCCTGGCAGCTGTGTCCGTGGGGAGTGAATGAGCCTGTGGTCGGTCAGGATGGTTGGTGGGCTTTGGAGCGCTGTAGACTTCCCCTACAGATGAGACAGTCCCCAGCCGCATACCTGGCTTCAATACAAGTGGCCGTGAAGAGGAATTCAGGGCCCATACAGAACATCGTCGATGAGAGGCTGTTGTGATGAGGTGAGGCAATGTCAGCTGCTCTGTCACGGCAGGGTTTAGAATGACATCCCCATCTACCTGTCCTAGCCTGGAAATACGGCCCTCAAGAAATTGTCCAGAATGTGGCGGAATTTCTGTAAGCCTTGCCAGGTGCACTGGAGCTTCTTGTAGAGAAGCTACTTGAGTAGGCCTCTCTTCTCTGGCGGAAGAGTTCACAAAGTCTGTGTAAACCAGACTAACCTGCAGTGAATGTGCATCAGTGTACAATACTGGAAACTTACAATCTCCTAGGATTAGTTGACCATGAGGGGACTTCGCTTCAGACTGTAAAGTGAAGTCCAAGCGACGCAGAAAGTCGGTTCCTAGGAGAATGTCACCATGGAACGAGAGGTCGGCTACTGTGGTACGGTGAAGTAGCACTTTATCCTTGCTGAGATTAAAGCTTAGTGTTACTTCAGCAGCTGGGTGGAACGGCTCTCCTGAGACACCTTGGAGAATCTTGGTCGATTCATGATGGCGGAGCTGGTTCGCTGGGTCGATCACTTCCAGCGCACTGGGTTTGACCAAGGTAACCTGAGACCCAGTGTCAATAAAGCACAAAATGGTCTTCCCATCAACACTGAGTGCCGCAACTGGCCGTCCTCCGGGTGATGGGACACTCACTGCTGCTGTTTGGACTATCTCTGTCTGGACTGCTGTGGAACGTGTGTGGGTTCCTCCCTGTGAAGTTGCCAGTGAAGTTGGGAACCCTTCCTTCCTGGCTTCTCGGAAAGGGACACTCACGTGACATGTGACCGCTCCTCCCACACCGGAAACAGGAGTAGGCTGGTGGAGATGGTTGACGTGCAGCAGCCCTGCATTCCCGAGTGCTGTGAGTGGAGCTGTGGTGGTACTCACACCAAACATTCCGACGTGATGTCCGAGGCGATGTAGCAGGTGAAACCGAGGAAGTTGACGTAGCAATGGGATACAGATCGTAGCGATCGCGGGTGCGGGGTGGTCGGTCTGGAGTGCGACGTCGTACCTCAAAGTCATCCCCTGGGAGCTCATTTGGAGACTGATGGCGGTTGGTAGAGCTGCCGTGCCTGATGCCGTACCGGGAGTTCCAGAGCTTCTGGGCGGTTTCTGCTAGTTGTAGAGGTGAGCACTCATCCTTGAGAACAAGGAGATCACGCAGGTTGGATGGTATGCCAGCAAGAAAAACCCGCCTAATTAGTTCGGAGGGCTCTCCAATGGCTTCTCTATGGTCCCGGTACCCTTGAAAGACCGACGCCTCCACCTCAAGGAAGAAATCCATAGGAGCCTGCCTTTCAGTCATGTGGTGATCATACAGAACCTTATAAAAGTCGGCTGCTGAGTAAGTACCTCTGAACTTACGTCTCAGTTGCCGCTTAAAGGTGTCCCAATCACTAATACCGTCAAAGCTCTCAGAGTTGATGAGGGTCTCTGCTCTGCCTCGACAGCTCGCCCTTGCTGCCCGGATGTAAGCATCACTAGTTGCAGGCCGGACCAGGTTCTCTATGGCCCGGATGTAGCTCTCAACCTCTTGGTTCCTCTTCAGGGGTTCGCAGGCAGAGGTTTCCCCCTTAAAATGTGGTATGGATTCCCGAGACACAAGGTATGGAACTTCACCCGTAAACTGATGCTGACGACCACGCTCCTCCAACACCATATCTTCATAACACCTTGGTCGCACTGGTGTCGTCAACCTTGGAGCTGGTTCAGGGAATGTCTGGCTAGCTTCCCGATACTGTGTCCGAAATCCAGGATGAGGTATCAGGTAGTCCGGCCCTGATTCCGCTCTCTGGTGTGTGGATGGTACCTCCCTATACAGTTGGTCCTGTTGAAGAGCCCGTTCTTGCTGCTCCAGGCGCCTTTCTCTCTCCTCCAGTTGTCGCTGCCATTTCTGAAGGTCTGTTCCGGTCATGGCTTGACGAATGCCATCATCTGGTCGGTCTGGAGGTGGTGGTGTGGTGGCTCGCTGTCCTTCAGTCTGAGCTACTAATGGAATCTGGCTCCCATTGCTGTGAGAAACCACAGCTTCGGCTGTAGCAGGCCTTTCTTGGAGTCTATCCTCAAGTTGTTGTAGCCTATCTTCATTCCTCTGGGAGATTTCCTCCATCCTACGGATCATGTCATCCTTGGTCTGCGCTACAAGGTCCGTCATCCTCTGGAACATCTCCTCCATGATTGTGACCTCTCCCTCAACAGCACGAATGGCGTCCTGAACCTGGGTATTGGAGCCTTGTACAACGATGACTGGAAGTGGGGTACGAGTATCAGGCGAGGAAGTACGTGAGCTTGGCTGGCTCGCCGATCTGGTGGTACGTACAGGCCTTCCACGCCCAGGCATAATACGGAGCCTGGTGACAAGGGGAGCGAAGTCCCACACACAAAGGAGTCGTATGACTCGGTTACAGGGGTATCAAACAGCCAGAGATACAGGCTAACCCAACAAAACACAAGGTGGGCAGTGATGCGTGCCACAAAGCCGCCAAATGCTGGCGCATGAAAACTTTAAAAGTGAAAAAAAAAAACGGCAAACATAAAAAAAATGAACCTAGTGCAAAAGAGTGGATAAAACAAAAATTAGCAGGGGTAAAAAGATTAGCACACAGTAATACAGGAAAGTGTCCCTACTCCTAGTAAGAGCCACAATGTAAAACTAACTGATGAGCGGGGCATTAGTAAAACAGACAATAAAAAATGCTGAAAAAGAAAAGCCTCGCTCAAAAACAGTACTAAAATCAAGAAAACCTGAAAGAAAATACAAAACAAGACAGAAATAAAAAATATGGCTCCTCTAAAACTACTAAAACGGCTAGCCTAGCAGGAAAGAGCTAAATACTGGACTTAAAAAATCTCCATACTAGTCAACGAGCAGAGAAACTCCTAAATACACTCCTGGTAAGTCCCACTCGCTGCCACCAAAAATGGGCGTACCTGTAAGGTTATGTGACAGAGGAACCCAAAAGAGGTCACCCGTGAAGCGGAGACTTCGGGCTTAGGGGCCAAGGAAAGAAGTGGGCCCCGTTCGTTCCTCAAAAAGGGGTGGGGGAGCCAGGCAGAAGGCTTAGAACCCCCACGACCTCACAAGCAAACTAATCCCCGGAAGTGTAGGTCTACCAGGAGCGTGACTAGTATGGAGACGGCACAGAAATAAATCATAAGATATACATAAAACCTGTATTAATAAAAGAGCAGAAGGCACCAAAGTAAAATCAAACTGAAAACATAAAATTACTAAGAAAGGGCCAGAAGGGCTGAAAATCACTAAAACTGGGCCAGAAGGGCTGAAAATCACTAAAACTGGGCCAGAAGGGCTTAAACTTATTGTAAAAGTGCCAAAAGGGCATGCAAAAATGAAAGTAAAACTAATAGCTAGGCTAAAATACGAAGGAGGAATGAATGAAAGTAGTAGGAGTAAAAACGGAAGTAGGACAAAGACGTAAAAGACGAGGTAAAAGGGTAAAAGTCAAAGTAAATAAGAAAAGGTAAAAGTGAAAGCGGCACAAAGGTTCAACATAAAATGTAAACATATAGAATAACACGTCCAGCATGAATACACCTAGGCAAGTAAAAGGGGCAGTACAACTTTGTTTCAATATCGCCTTTGTAAACGTAAATCCATAGGGCAGGCAAACAGTCAGAATATCTACTTCCTTTATTGTGTTCAAACAGGGGGGTTACATGACCTCAGGCGGACGGAGTCGTAGCGGTTAAAACTACGTAAAATAATAAATAATAAACTTTTAAATAAAATTACATAATCATAAAATAGGGTTGCCATTAATAAAAGTAAAAAGACAGGTGCAACCGTGTTTAAAATCCTATTAACAATAAAAATACGTAAAAACTAAGCTACTGCGATTCGATGAGTAAAATCGTAAAAGTAACATGATAATCTTGTCGTAAAATCAATAAGAAATAAAATAAATAGATAAATAGAAATCATTAAAAACAAATGTTAAATAATTTGTAACAGAATAAAACAAAAAGGTAAAAAGGATAAAAGAAATCGCAGCAGATGCGGATGTTCTGTTATCCGCACACCATGTGAACCATTTACAGATAACGTGGATAATCAGAGATTTACAGTAGAATTTTATTAACAACAATATAAAAAGGTAAAATATATAAAATACAAATAAAAGATGGCCAGAGTAAAACAAAAGTACATCAAAATGTAAAAATAAGGAGGCTGGCGCGGGGAAGTGGTCCACTGTGCTCGACTCCCCTATGGATTACTGCGGGATGCTGGGCAGGATAGGGATAGGAGGGAGGCAGGATAGGCTAGAGAGCAAGCTAGAAGGTAGAACTAGAAGTAGGAAAGAAGAGAAGAGTGAGAAATTAGCATGAACGTAGACGGGAGTGTAATAACGAAGGAAAGAGGGAGAGGGCGAATAAGAGGGGATACGAGGGGACGAGGAGGACGAAGGAAAGGAGGGGGGGGGGGTAGGAGATGGGCCAGCCATGGGGGGGGGGGGGGAGGTGGAAAACCTCACATACCCACCACCCGACCCCTACCCCTACGCCATTCCACCCACCCTACCCCCCACCCGACCCCTACCCCAACCCCATTCCTCAAAAAAATCTCCCAAATAAAATGTCAGCGTCTCAAGAAGAAGAAGAAAAAAAGGAAAAGAATAAAAAAAAAAAAATCCTGCAGATAATAATTAAAAATTCGCCACCAGGGTTTTCTCTCGACATGAGGGTCATCTTAGAAGCTTCTTTGATGGCCTCCTTGGGACCAGGAGGCAATGCGATAAGAGGGGGGGAGGGGGGGAACGGGAGTGTGGTAGGGGGGAGGGGGAGGCAGGGGCGGGAGTATGGTATGGGGGAGGGGAAGGGGGAGGGGAGGTTGGAATGTGGTATGGGGGGAGGAGGTGGAGGAGGGGGAGCGGGAGTGTGGTAGGGGGGAGGGGAAGGGGAAAGGGGAGCGGGAGTGTGGTAGGGGGGAGGAGGAGGTAGAGGAGAGATGGAAGTGGAAAGGGGAGGACGGAGGAGGAGGAGGAGGAAGAATAGAGGGGAGGGGTAGGAGGAGGAGGAGAAATAGAGGGGTAGAGTTAAAGGGGTAGGTAAAGGAGGAGAG
>NW_028234410.1:34092716-34095216 GCF_977035675.1 Penaeus japonicus
GTCTTCCTTGTAAATGACATTTTTTTTCTTGGAATTTGGGCGGGACTCCAGGTATGGGCGTCTCATCCACTATCTCAGTTAATGAGCTTCTGTCTAACGTTATCTCCAGCTCATAATTGGACTGTGATATGCGATAAGGGCGAATTTCCTTTCCCCCAACGTGAAGGTATCTCCTTAGCTCGCGTTTTGGTTAGCCTTCTTGCCTTCTTTCTTATTTTATCTAGTTGGGTCTGTTCTTGGTATGTTGTTCTCTTGCTCTCTTTCTCTTTCTCTTATTCTCTCTCTTTCATTCTCTATCTCTCCCTCTCTCTATCTCTCTCTCTCTATCTCTCTCTTTCCAACCTCTTTTCTTCCCTCTTTTACCTCACTCTTCTTCTTCCATCATCTATTCCCTCCTTCTCCATACTCTTCTTCTTCCAACCTCTTCTATTCCCCCTTTCTTCTTACTTTTCTTCTTCTAACCTATTCTATTTCCTCCTTTTTCCTTACTCTTCTTCTTCCAACCTCCTCTATTCCCTCTTTCTCCTTACTCTTCTTCTTCCAACTTCCTTAGTTCCCTCTTTCTCCTTACTCTTCTTCTTCCATCCTCTTCTATTACCTCTTTCTCCTTACTCTTCTTCTTCCATCCTCTTCTATTACCTCTTTCTCCTTACTCTTCTTCTTCCAACCTCCTCAATTCCCTCTTTCTCCTTACTCTTCTTCTTCCAACTTCCTTAGTTCCCTCTTTCTCCTTACTCTTCTTCTTCCAACCTCTTCCATTCCCTCTTTCTCCTTACTCTTCTTCTTCCATCCTCTTCTATTACCTCTTTCTCCTTACTCTTCTTCTTCCAACCTCTTTTATCCCCCCTTTCTCCTTACTCTTCTTCTTCCAACCTCCTCAATTCCCCCTTTCTCCTTACTCTTCTTCTTCCAACCTCTTTTATTCCCCTTTCTCCTTATTCTTCTTCTTCCAACCTCTTCTATTCCCTCTTTCTCCTTACTCTTCTCCTTCCAACCTCTTTTATTACCTCTTTCTCCTTACTCTTCTTCTCCCAACCTCCTCAATTCCCTCTTTCTCCTTACTCTTCTTCTTCCAACCTCTTTTATTCCCCCTTTCTCCTTACTCTTCTTCTTCCATCCTCTTCTATTCCCCCTTTCTCCTTACTCTTCTTCTTCCATCCTCTTCTATTCCCTCTTTCTCTGTACTCTTCTTCTTCCAACCTCCTCAATTCCCTCTTTCTCATTACTCTTCTCCTTACAACCTCTTTTATTCCCACTTTCTCCTTACCCTTCTTCTTCCAACCTCTTCAATTCCCTCCTTCTCCTTACCCTTCTTCTTCCAACCTCTTCAATTCCCTCTTTCTCTGTACTCTTCTTCTTCCAACCACCTCAATGCCTCTTATTCCTTACTTTTCTTCCAACCTCTTCCATTCCCTCTTTCTCCTTACTCTTCTTCTTCCAACCTCCTCAATTCCCTCTTTCTCCTTACTCTTCTTCTTCCAACCTCTTCTATTCCCTCTTTCTCCTTACTCTTCTTCTTCCAACCTCTTCTATTCCCTCTTTCTCCTTACTCTTCTTCTTCCAACCTCTTTTATTCCCTCTTTCTCCTTACTCTTCTTCTTCCATCCTCTTCTATTTCCTCCTTCTCCTCCGCTGTTATCCATCTCCACATTTCTCCGTGTAAGCAAGGAAGTTCTGGATATCTGTGTTGATCCTTGCAACCCTACGATGCGAGAGGTTGCATAGAGACTGACTGACTGACCTGGGGACATTGCATTGAAACTAATCTAACTTTAGCCTGCTCTGTCTCTTGTTTATGTGTGTGTTTGTGTGGGTGGGTGTTTGTGGGTGTGTGAGTGTGGGTGTGTGTTTGTGCTTGTGTGTGTGGGTTTGTGTGTTTGTGTGTTTGTTTGTGTGTGCGTGTGTGTGTGCGTGTGTGATAATGATAATGCTAACGATAATGATGATCATGATATTAACAATGGTAATGATTGTAATAGCAATAATGATATTAATCATGCTGATAACAGTTGATAACAATGATAATGATATTAATCATAAAGACAGTGATAATGGTAATGGTAATAATTGTAGTAATGATGAAAATATGATAATGATAATTACAACAATAATAATAGCTACGATGATAATAACAAATTTGATAATGATGATCAGAATAATAACTGATAACAGTGATAATAATGATTATGATGATAATGATAATAGCAATAATAAGAATAATGATTATGATGATAATGATAATAGCAATAATAAGAATAATGATTATAATGACGATAACAATTTTTATAATAATAACAATGATGATGATGTTAATAACAGCAAAAATGATAATGATAATAATAATGATGAAAATATGATAATAATCAAAATAATAATAATAATAATAATAATGATAACAATAATAATGGTAATGATAATGCAAGGATCATTTCAATAATGATGATAACAGTAGTAATAACAGTAATAATGATAATACTAATAATAATCAAAATAATGACAA
>NW_028234410.1:34107716-34117716 GCF_977035675.1 Penaeus japonicus
GTGAAAGTGTTAGTTGACTCGACTTGCTCTTTGGTTGACTTGTCTTACAGGTCTTTATTATGTCTTTATTTCTTTGTTGATTGATGGGTTGAGAGGTTGGATGACATAACCTTCTGTCTGGTTGACTAGTCGTATTGGCCTCTGCTTCTTCCTTATTTCTTCCTTCTCTTCCTTCTCCTCTTCTCCATTTCTTCCCGCCCTTTTCTATCTTCCCTCCTCTGTTCTCCACCTCCTGCCTTATTCTCATCACCTCCTTTTCCTATCTCTCTCCACCCTTCCCCTTCCCAATTCCCCTCTTCTCCCTCTTCTCTCCACACCCTCTCATCCTATCTTTATCCCCTCTATCTTCCCTCTTCCTACTCCTCCCCCATCCCAACTTTCTCCCATCCTCCGCCCCTATTCCCCTCCCCATCCCTCTCCCCTATCCTCCTCCCCCATCCCACCCCTCCCCCTCCCTCATCTCACGCATCCCCCTTCCCAATCCTACCCATCCCCCTCCTCCCCTCTATCCTCCCCTTTCCTCCCCCTCTACCTCATCCCCCCACCCTTCCTACCCCACCCCTCCCTCCCGTCTCTCACCCCGTCCATCCTCGCGTCACTCAACCCCCTTCCCACTTAACCAGAGCTTTCATCTCTCGTGCAAACTTTAATGGAAGGAGGAAAATCTTTCCCTCTACGCAGCTCCTTACTTAAATTGCCTTTAGCCCGGTGTGGGAGAGTGCACCCCCACCTCCCTCCCCCCCTCTTACCTCCCCACCTGCCTACCTTCCAATCATCCTATCCTGCAAAACTAATCCTTACTACTCCTATCCTCTCTTCCTTTCTATCCTTCCCTCTTTTACTTTTTTTTTTCCTTTCTCCTTTTTCATTCTTTCTATTCTTCTCTCTTCCTCCATTCCTTCCTTCTCTCCTTCTCTCCTCCTCCTCTTCGCTCCTTCCCTCCTTCCCTCTCCCTCCACTACATCCTTCCTTCCCTCCTTCTTCTCTCCATCCTTCCTTCCCTCTACCCCTCTTCTCTCATTCCCTCCTTTCTTCATTTCCTCCTTCCTTCCCTCTGTTCCTCCCTCCCTCCTTCCCTTTTCCCCTCCTTCCCCTCTTCCTTCCTTCCCCTCTTCCTTCCTCCCCCTTCCCTTATTCCCCTTTTCCCTCAATCCCTCCTTCCAATCTTCCTCCTTCCCTTCCTCCCTCCTTTTCCTTTTCCCACATTTCACTCATCCCCTTCTTCACTCCTTCCTTCCTTCCTTATTTCCCCTCTTCCTCTCCTTCCCTACACCCCTCCTCCTCCTCTTCCTCTTACAATCCCAAATCTTCAAGATGTAAGAACTGTCCCTTTCCTTCAAAGACATCGAAGAGCAGAAATTGTCCTGTAAAGAACCTTCTGACGCAGGAGAAGGGGATTTGGGTCCTCCCTCTCCCTACCCCCTAACCCCCACCCCACCCCTTCCCTTATATTCGAGGCCTTGATAAGCTCAGGGATTAATTAATTCTTAGTGGTATCACCTGTAATAGGCAGGTCGGCGGAGGTTTTCGTGGCATGGCGTTTATCAAGATGGCGTCGGGTCGGGTCGTGTTTTGAGTCGGTTCGTGGATATTTGTGTTTGTTAATGTCCACTCTCTCTTTTTCTCTATCTCTCTATCTATCTGTCTCTGTCTCTGTCTCTGTCTCTGTCTCTCTCTCTCTCTCTCTCTCTCTCTCTCTCTCTCTCTCTCTCTCTCTCTCTATCTATCTATCTATCTATCTGTCTCTCCCTCTCTCTCTCTCTCTCTCTCTCTCTCTCTCTATCATCCATTCTCTCACATTCTGATTCCTTGCATTCATCCGACCCCCATCCTTTCTTTCGTTCCCGATCACGACGTCAGCACCTTAATGTGAGTCCTCCCCCCTCCCTCCCTCCCTCCCTCCCGCTCTCCCTTCCTTCCGCTCTCCCTTCCTCCCTCCATCCCTCACTTCCTCCTCCTCCTCCTCCTTCTCCCTCCCTCAATCTCTCTCTCTCCCTCCCTTCATTCCCATCCTTCTCCCTGATCCTCCCCCACCCCTTCCTTCCCTCCTCTAATGCCTCTTCCTTTCCTCACCCTCCTCCCCCTCTCCTCAACCCTCCCCCAATCGCCTTCTTCCCCCTCGTCCATTCCCCACCGCCTTTCCTCCCAATGCCCCCTCCCCCCTCTCCCTTCTCAAACCTCCTCTAACCCCCTTCCCCCCTCCCCTACTCCATTCCCAAAGCCCCCCCCTCCCCCCTCTTCCCACCGCCTCTACCCGCATCCCCCCCTCTTCCATTATCCCCCCCACCCCCACGACCACCCCCCACCCCCACGCCCACCCCCCACTCGCCCAAGACTCGAGAAATTGGCTGAATTATTGGAACCACAGGGAGAGAGGCTGCAGTTTAAGGGCGCTCTTAGCCCCTCCTTTATGCGACCTCTTGGAACATATCCTTCGCTTAATGTGACGTAATGAAGGACTTTTCTCTTCCTGGGAGGGGGGAGGGGGAGGGGGTTGGGGGGGAGGAGAAGGAATGGATGTGAATGATTGCGAGAAACGAGCGGTTTTCATGATTGGCAAATCAAAGTTTTTTTTTCGGGGGGTTGGGTGTCTGGACTTTTTGTTTTTTTCTTTCTTTCTTTCTTTCTTTCTTTCTTGAGAAGAATGAAGGAAGGAATGAAGTATTGTGTTGGATCTCCTGTGGGTTATAGGTAGGTGATTTTCCCTTGATTTCATTTTTTTTCCTCTTTCTCCCCTTTTTTGCCCTCTTTCTCTCTCTCTCTCTCTCTTCTCTTTCTCTCTCTCTCTTTTCTCTCTCTTTTCTCTCTCTTCTCTCTCTCTCTCTCTCTCTCTCTCTCTCTCTCTCTCTCTCTCTCTCTCTCTCTCTCTCTCTCTCTCTCTCTCTCTCTTCTCTCTCTCTCTCCCCCCCCCCTCTCTCTCTCTCTCTCTCTCTCTCTCTCTCTCTCTCTCTCTCTCTCTCTCTCTCTCTCTCTCTCTCTCTCTCTCTCTCTCTCTCTCTCTCTCTTTCTCTCTCTCTCCCCTCCCCCCCTCTCTCTCTCTCTCGTGAATATTAAATATTTGTTTAATACGTATGATTAAGGAAATAATGCTCATTGTAACGGTAATGATGTTAATCATTATGTATATATATTACATCAGTGTTGACTGCTTGTTTTTGATACTGCTGTCCCCTGGCCATTAGGGATATTATGCGCATTTATCGCATTGTCCTGTACGAGGATTATATAAATGTGTGTGTGTGTGTGTGTGTGTGTGTGTGTGTGTGTGTGTGTGTGTGTGTGTGTGTGTGTGTGTGTGTGTGTGTGTGTGTGTGTGTGTGTGTGTGTGTGTGTGTGTGTGTGTGGAAGGAAGGAAAGAAGAAAGGGAGGGAGGGAGGGAATGGGAAAGAGTGAGAGAGAGAGAGAAGGGGGGGCGATGAGAGAGAGAGAGAGAAGGGGGGGGGGGCGATGAGAGAGAAAGAGAGAGAGAGAGAGAGAGAGAGAGAGAGATACAGGTAAATACAGATCGAATAGGTAGATAGACATACAGTGAGTGCGAGAAATAGTGAAAGAGAAAAATAATGAACAGAAGTTACAGATATTTGTTTCGGTCCAATTAGGTAAGACAGAGAACAAAGAAAGAAAATAAAACCCATTCATTCTAAGACAGTAAGAAAAAAAAAAAAACTTCGGACTCAGTTTCAAGTTCTTCAGTAGAACTCGTTAGGTAGTTGTTGAATGTTAATGGCCTTAATTATAAGAGTAGTGGACTCTGCGAATATTGAGAGTAGAACCCCCCCTCCCCCCTCCATCTCTCTCTCTCCCCAAGGTGTCCGTGAGAACAGCGACAAAAGAACCTTAGTCTCTCTCTGTCTCTCTCTATCTGTCTATCTCTCTCTCATTCATGTTCTATCTTTCTCTTTCTCCCCCTATTTCTTTCTCTCTCTTTTTTTTTTTCTCTCTCTCTCTTTCTCTCTCTCTCTCTCTCTCTATATATATATATATATATATATATATATATATATATATATACATATATATATATATATATATATATATATATATATATATATATATATATATATATATATATATATATATATATATATATATATATGTATCTTTCTCTCTCTCTCTCTCTCTCTCTCTCTCTCTCTCTCTCTCTCTCTCTCTCTCTCTCTCTCTCTCTCTCTCTCTCTCTCTCTCTCTCTCTCTCTCTCTCTCTCTCAGTATTCATGCCACTGCTTATTGACATGTACGAGTTTATTCATATCGTCATATGTGAGTGTATTTATAAGCATACGTATGTTTTGGTCGAGTGAATACAATTATACACTTGTCAATATGATGTGTATACAAGTGATGTATATGACTCTGTGTATTATCATGTGGATGTATTTATGTATATTTTCGTATGTATTGCATTTGTAGCTGTGTGCAATAAAGGAGAGAGGAGAGATAACAGTAGATGAAAACAAAAAAAGAAAAGAATGTCACACAGAAAACGTAGAAGAACAAAAAATAAAGTTTAGACGGGGATATAAGGAAAAGGGAATAAAGGAGTTACACAGATAAAGTTAGAGATCGAAGTAAAGTTAATGAAAGAACAAGAAATTAATCCGCTTGTCTAAACGAAAAGCTTTCCTCAACAGTGCAAAAGTGAGTCTTCTCTTTTCTGGCTTCCCGGTGTCTTGAGGGAGGGAGGGAGAGGGAGAGAGAGAAGAGGGGGAAGGGAGAGGGAGAGAGAGAGGGGGGGAGGGAGAGGGAGAGAGAGAGAGAGAGAGAGAGAGAGAGAGAGAGAGAGAGAGAGAGAGAGAGAGAGAGAGAGAGAGAGAAATTGAGAGACAGACAGACAAACAAACAGACAGAGTTTGTGTGTAAGAGAGGGAGAGAGAGAAAGAATATGATTTGTATGTGTGTAAGAGAGAGAAAGAAAGAGAGAAAGGGCAACTGCAGCTCATTTCATTCATAATATCATAAACTCCCAAGCATTCTAGAAACAAACAATAACCATTATCCAAATAAATACCCAAAAAATATCCCAAGAGAGAGAGAGAGACAGAAAGCGTTATATCATATTCGTAAATATCCATACCAGAAATGCAAGACAATCCCACAGAGCATACCATGTCCAAATATACACATCATGTAGGCCTTACTACATGCCAGAAATACCACCGGAAAATAATAATGCCACCACGATATGTTTATGTAAGTAATTGAGGTATGTGTCTAGGGTCCAGGTAGTGGGTATATTGTATATTGATTTTCTTTTGTATAAGAAATAGAAATCTACTTACGAACGAGCAATTACATGCGTTTGGGTCCGTGCAGATATCCCATTAAGGAAAGTTTACCTTCTAATTGGTAGAAAACACTGTACTGAAAACTTTTTTTTTGGTCTGATTCCAGGATTTCGGGAACACAGGGAGATTCCTTAACGTGACAGCCGAGATTGTTTTAGTATTTTTATTTAATTATTACATATTTCTGGAATGATTGCATCGAACTTCTCTTTTTGTATATCGTTAGATATTTTTAGATTTTGTTTCGATATGTTTTTTTTTTCACTGTGTATCTTCATAGTACATGTTTTGTTTTGTTTTTTTTCCATTTCCTTTCTCTGTCTCTGTTCTCGCTCTCTCTCTCTCTCTCTCTCTCTCTCTCTCTCTCTCTCTCTCTCTCTCTCTCTCTCTCTCTCTCTCTTTCTGTTTTTTTGCCTAGAAGTCCGGAAATTTCTTACAAAAAGAATCCAAAAGCAAACAAAGCAAGCCACTAGTAATTCTTAAACTCGAAAATGAGATAATAATTCCCAAAAATACATACAAAAGAGAACTCAGTCATAACCTTAAGACCAATGATATGAAACCGCATACCACAGTAATACAGACATATCTTCGTTGACCCAACATGTGGCACGTTTATGACCCCATCTGTCCACTTGGGATCGATCCTTTCACCCTTTTCTCCATGTCAGGTCAAAGGTCAGCAAACGGGAGTGTCAGGTCGGATAAAGGAGTGCTGTGTAGGAGCCTGAATGTGAAGTGATGGGTAATGATTTTAGGTTTTTGCCTTAGTTTTGGTCCTTTCTGTTTGTTTGTTTTTTGTTTTTTGTTTATTTATATTTTCTGTCCTCCCTTCTCTCTCTCTCTCTCTCTCTATCTATCTATCTATCTCTATCTCTCTCTCTCTCTCTCTCTCTCTCTCTCTCTCTCTCTCTCTCTCTCCCTCCCTCTCTCCCTCTCTCTCTCTTTCTCTTTCTCTTTCTCTTTCTCTCTTTCTCTAAATCACTTCCTCACCTTCGCTCCCTTCTTTCCTCCCTTCCCTTCTCCCTCTCCACCTTCGCTCTCACCCTTTCTCTCTTCCTCCCTCCGTCTCCTACTTCCTCCCTCCTTCCCTCCCTCCCTCCCTTACACCCGCCCTCCCTCCCTCCCCCTCATCCCTCCCCCCTCATCCCTCCCTTCCTCCCTCCCTCACCTCCCTTCCCCTCATTCCTCCCACCCTCCCTCCCTTCCCCTCATCCCACCCTCCCTCCTCCCTCCTCTCCATCTGCCACATAAGTCACATTTGGCATCTAATGGATCAGCCGCGAATGCATCGTAAACTCCCAAACGCACCTGACAGACAGGATGCGAAGGTATGTGTCTCAGGTGGCCAGGTGAGTCCCAGTGAAACCTAGGATAGGGTCCTCTCGTGTAGGATGTGTAAGTTGATCCTACTGGACATTTGGTGGACTGGGGGTCGTGGGTTTGGGGGGGGGGGGATAGGAGGATGGGGGTTGGCGGGGGGTTGGCGGGGGGGTAGGAGGTAGGGGAGGGGAGGAGGGTGTTGGGAGAAAGGTGGGGAGGAGGTAGGGGAGGTAAAGGGGGAAGCAGGGAAGAGTTGGGGAGAGTAAGAGCATGGAATGATTGAAAGGGAGGAAGTGTGAAAGAGGAGGATGTGGGGTAAGAAGAGGGGACTAAAAGAGAAGAGGGAAAGGCATTAGAGGGGATAAGAAGAGGAGGACGAGGAGGAAGAAGAATAGGGGAGAAGGGAGGAACTGCATGAAGAGGAGAAAGGGTTAGAGGGAGTCAGAAGAAGTAAGGAAGAGAAGGGGAAAAAAGAAACAGAGGAAATAGGGAGGATGAAAAACAAAAGAAAAACAAAAGAAGAAGAAAGAACCCGAAACCAAAAAACAACAACAACAAGAGAAAGACAACATAACGAAAAGAAAGAGTGAAAGAGAAAAGAAGACAAGAAAAAAAAAAAGAAAGAAAGAAGAATGTAAAGGACACGAAGAACCACGAACCTGGGATGTCTGCAGTGATGATGAATGGGCGGCCTGTCCTCGGGTTACTGGGGTTATTTACACGATGTCGCAAATAGGGGGCGGTGGCGGGGGCGGCGGCAGCGGTTATGCGGTCGGGGACTTACACGTGGGGCGTCCGCTGGCTTGCTTGAGCTTACGGTATGTGCAAAGGGGAAGTATGTTAGAGTATGTTGCCGGGTATGTTAGAGTATGTTGCCTTGCTGTTTGTGAGGGTAGTCTTCATTGCGTAACGATCTGGGTTGTGTGTGTGTGTCTTGAATGGGTGTGTTGGAAACGATGTGGAAAGTATTTGTATAGTGAAGATATTAGATTCGTATAAATGTTTGTTTGTTTTTTATCTGTCTGATTATTCATTTGTGTATCATCATAAGATAACGCAAATGTACGAACTCTTAAGCACAAAAATAAACAGACATATAACAAATAAGAAAGAGAGAGAGAGAGAGAGAGAGAGAGAGAGAGAGAGAAGAGAGACAGACACAGAGAGAGAGAGAGAGAGGAGAGACAGACAGAGAGAGAGAGAGAGAGAGAGAGAGAGACAGAGAGAGAGAAAGACAGACAGACAGACAGAGAGAGAGAGAGAGGGGAGAGACAGACAGAGAGAGAGAAAGGGAGAGAGAGAGAGAGAGAGAGAGAGGAGAGACAGACAGACAGAGAGAGAGAAAGAAAGAGAGAGAAAAGGGGGCAGACAAAAACAGCGAGAGAGAGAGAGAGAGAGAGAGAGAGAGAGAGAAAAGGGGGCAGACAAAAACAGCCACGTACCAAATGTAGATGATGTACGACAGGAGGCCACACAAGTTCTCTTCTCCCAAACGTCTACATATCTTCTCAGGTGACGTGGGGGTGAGGTGAACAGAGAGGGGGGGGGTGGCAGTAGGAGGGAGGGGGGTGGAAGGGGGGGGAGAGGGATAGGGGTTGTGGTATGGAGAGGGAGAGGGGAGGCTGAGGGGAGAAGGGTGGTCGGGTGTTGGGGAGGGGACAGGGGAGGGGGGAGTGGTGTTAGGGGAGAGGATGAGGGGATTGGTGTGGTTGGGTAGGGCGGGGTGGGGTGGGGTGGGGTAGGGGTGGGGGCGGAAGAGGGGAGGTAAAAGAACCGGTTCTATATTTTTATTATTCAGGGTCAGATGGCGTCAGAAGGGTGAAAACTAAACACGCGGAAAAGGAAAAGATTTTTTAAAAATCAATGTATTTATACTTTTATGAATATCGAATGAGTGATAAAAATATACTTATAACTATGTAAAAAAATATATATAATTCATCTGCAGAGGATGTGTCGACAAATTCGAAATATCCCTTCCCTATTGTAACTGTCTTTCATCTTATACTAATAACTATATCAAAAGATACATAATTCAAGGAGACAGCTCAAAAAAAAGAAGAAATAATGATCTTTCAATAATCCCCCCCAAAAAAGACCTCGAAGAAACGGAACACCAAAAATATTACTGAAGAAAAGCAAGTGTGAAACGTTATGCCTTGTTTCCTTGTTTGTTGACACGTTTCAGACACGCAAACAAGAGATGTATCGCATTTCATGTCATTTTTCACGATCCTTTTGACCTTTGAGTTTGAGGGTTGGGAAAAGGGTGGAGTTGGAGGGGGGGGGGGGTATAAAAGGTGTCCTGTTCTGTTGTTTTCGTTATTCAAGGAAGGGGTTGTGCTCCCCCCACCCCCCCTACTCCCGTCACCATCTGTTATTTAAATCTCCTAAGGATATTTAATTTTTGGTAACTAGGTATTATTATCTTAGACCACTTTCTTATTCCTTGTTACTTATTTTCGTTATTCAAGTATCTTTTATCCAAGGGGAAATTACTAGGTGTTTGGTACTGTGTATGTGCATCTGGTACAAACATTTCCCCTCGTAGATCATATCGTGAAATGATCTCCTTTTCTCCCTCCTTGCCCCCCCTCCCCCTCCTCCCATTCCAAGGTCCTCCTCTACCCTCCCCTTCCCTTACCTCTACCCCTCCTTACCCCCCTCTCTGTAGGAGTCATCCCAAAATGTTGTAATGTGAGTCAGTGTGTCCCTTGCCTCTCCTACCCTATTCCTCTTATTTCTGCCTCCTCCCTTCTCCTTCCTCCTCTTCTTCCTTCCTCCTCTTCTTCCTTCATCTTCCTTCCTCCCTCCTCCTCCTTCCTCCTCCATTCTCTTCCCACCTTCTCCCTCCTTTTCCCTCCTCCTCCCTCTTCTTTCCCCCTCCCTCTCCTCCCTCCTCCCTCCTCCTCCCTCCCCCTCCTCCCTCCTCCTCCTCCTCTTCTCTTCGCCCCGCCCTTCAACCACTGCGGTCAACCACCAAAACCTGGGCCATGATACTCTAGTTATGGTTTGAGTATCATCGTGACCTTTGGCATGATCTGGAATGCGAAATGTCATCTCTCTATTTCTTTCTCTCTCTCTCTCTTTCTCTCTCTCTCTCTCTCTCTCTCTCTATATATATATATATATATATATATATATATATATATATATATATATATATATATATATATATATATATATATATATATATATATCTTTCTCTCTCTATCTATCTATCTATCTATCCCCTCTCTCTCTCTCTCTCTCTCTCTTTTTTTCTCTTTCTCTCTCTCTCTCTCTCTCTCTCTCTCTCTCTCTCTCTCTCTCTCTCTCTCTCTCTCTCTCTCTCTCTCTCTCTCTCTCTCTCTCTCTCTCTCTCTCTCTCTCTCTCTTTCTCTCCCTCTCTT
>NW_028234410.1:34120216-34125216 GCF_977035675.1 Penaeus japonicus
AGTTATATGATTATGGGTTCAAACACTGAAAGGACACAGTTAAAAAAAAAAAAAAAAAAAAAAAAAAAAAAAAAAAAAACATATCCATTTTATAAACAGCACGCAGCATATCCCACACACTAACCTACATATCCATTTCCATAAACAACAAAAAAAAACACACACTAACATATACATCCATTCTAAAAACCACACAGACCACACGTTAACCTCCCACATTCATTCATTCACTCCTTGCCGTCATTCCTTCATTAATTCCCTTATCTCCCTCGCCTTCACGCCCTTCGAAGGTAAAGAGGGGCGGAGCGACACGGCTTATCGCGTCACGAGACTGGAAGTGGCACGGAAATGGCACGACACGCGAGAGGGTGTCAGAGCGCGGTGTCAGAGCGTTGGAGTGGGTCTTCCTGTTCGCGTTCTTCGGCAGACTTATCGGAGTGAGAGGGGGGAGGGGAGAGGGAGAAGGAGAGGGGAGGGGAGAGGGAGGGGAGAGAGGAGAGGGAGAGGGGGAGGAAGAAGGAGAGGGAGAGGGAGAGGGGCGGCGGGAGGGAGGGAGAGGGAGAGGGAGAGGAAGAGGGAGGGAGGAGCGCGACGGGGGAGTGGAGAGGGGAGAGGAAGAGAGGGAGGAGGGGAGAGAGAGAGAGGAGAAAATATAAAAAAAAAAGAAGGAGAGAGAGAGAGAGGAGGGGTGAGTAGAGGGGGGGGAAGGGAACAGCGAAAATGGTACGCGTATATATACACACAAATTCACACAACCAGGGGGGGGACACATACAACATAGGGGGGGGGGGGGGGGGGGGGGGGGTAAAAAGGATGGGTGAGGGGGACAAAAGGGGGGGGGGAAAGGGAAGGACACCTTAAAAGAGACACACACAAACGTACTCACCCCCCCTCCACCCCACCCCCCCACACACACACCTTAAAAGAAACACACACAACCGTACTTACACACGTCTACGCACCCCCCCCCCGCCCCCTCCACCCCCTGCCCCACACACACCCACACCGTAGTAAGGAAACCCTTTGGATGTGAGCAAAGATTACGTCCAAAATTTAATAAGAAAGAAAGACTATTAGGAGGGTCTTGGCTCTGTAAATCTTGTAGATGGGTTTCTGTTTTTAGGCTGAGGTTATTCCCGTTTGTGGTTTTATGGCTTTTACTTTTTTTTCTTCTATTTTTCTCCCTTTCTTTTTCTCTCCCTTTTCCTCTCTTGTCTTGCGTTTTTTTTTTTTTTTTTTTTTTTTTTTTTTTTTTTTTTTTTTTTTTAGGCTGAGGTTATTCCTGTTTGTGGTTTTATGGCTTTTACTTTTTTTTCTCTCTCTCTCTTTTCTTTTTCTTTCTCTTTTCCTCTCTTGTGTATCTGTTATTTTTTCTGTTTTTTAGGCTGAGGTTATTCCCGTTTGTGGTTTTATGGTTTTTACTTTTCTTTTTTTTCTCTCTCTCTTTCTTTTCTTCGTCTCTCTCTCTTCCTCTCTTGTGTATCTGTTTTTTTTCTGTTTTTAGGCTGAGGTTATTCCCGTTTGTGGTTTTATGGCTTTTACTTTTATTTTAATTTGTTTTATTTTTTTTCTCTCTCTTTCTTTTCTTCGTCTCTCTCTTTTCCTCTCTTGTGTATCTGTTATTTTTTTCTGTTTTTAGGCTGAGGTTATTCCCGTTTGTTTTTATGGTTTTTACTTTTTTTTTCTTCCTCTCTTTTCTTTTTTTTCGCTCTTTTCTTCTCTTCCGTAGCTATTTTTGTTTGTTTGTTTTCTGTTTTTAGGTTGAGGTTATTCCCGTTTGTGGTTTCATGGCTTTTACTTTTATTTTTTTCGATTTTTTTTTTTCTCTCTTTCTTTTCTTTTTCTCTCTCTCTTCCTCTCTTGTGTATCTGTTATTTTTCTGTTTTTAGGCTGAGGTTATTCCCGTTTGTGGTTTTATGGCTTTTACTTTTATTTTTATTTTTTTATTTTTTTCTCTCTCTTTCTTTTCTTCGTCTCTCTCTTTGCCTTTCTTGTGTATCTGTTATTTTTTCTGTTTTTAGGCTGAGGTTATTCCCGTTTTTGTTTTTATGGTTTTTACTTTTTTTTCTTCCTCTTCTTTTTTTCGCTTTTTTCTTCTCTACCGTAGCTATTTTTGTTAATTTGTTTGTTTGTTTGTCTTCTTTTTCTGGTTTTAGGCTGAGGTTTTTATGGATTTTACTTTATTTTTATCCTTTTTTTTTCTTTTTCCCTCTATTTTCATCTCTTCTGTATCTGTTTTGTTTGCTTGATTGTTTGTTTGTTTGTTTTTTTCTGTTTTTAGGCTGAGGTTATTCCCGTTTGTGTTTCTATGTTTTTTTTCCCTTTCCTTCTTTTCTTTTCTTTTTGGTCGTTTTTTCTCTTGCTTTTTCTATTTTTTATCTGTTTTTTTAGTTGGTGTAGCTTTGGGGTTATTTGTTTTCGTTGTTTTTTTTTCCTTTTTCTTTTCTTTTCTTTTTGTTCCTTATTATTTGTTATAGGTTTGTTGTTGTTATTATTATCATTATTGTCGTTGTTAGTATCCCTTCGGTCATGATTGCCGTTGGTTTTAATTATTGATATTTATTTTATCATCACTTCTATCACTATCATCACCGCCACCATCATCATCACCACAACCACCATCACCGTCACCATCATCACCACAACCACCATTGTCACAACCACCACCCCCGTCACAACCACCATCACTGTCACCATCATCACGACCACCATTGTCACAACCACCACCTCCATCACCACCATCACTACCACCACCACTACCACAACCACCATCACCACCACAACCACCACTATCATCACCACAACCACCATCATCATACCCGTATAAAGACAACCCAAAATTCCCTTCCACTCACACCAAAATCCAGTCAGCTTTCACAACAGTGGCATGATTCCGGAACTTTCGTCGTGTAATGAACAGCCTGATTGTGGCAAGGAGATTCGGAGACAATTAGAGTATTGATATACAATTTAGCTGAAGATGGTAGGTCATGGAGATAGGTAGGCGCTGTCTTTTGCGTGGTGTGTCTTTTGGAAGTATTGTTTTAAGTAATGTTTGTGTGTGGATGATAGGTATGTGTGCTGTGTGTTGTGTTGTGTTGTGTGTTTGTGTGTGTGTTTGTGTTGTGTTTGTGTGTGTGTGTGTGTGGATGATAGGTATGTGTGTTGTGTGTGTGTGTTTGTGTGTGTGTGTGTGTTTGTGTGTGTGCATCTAAATATACACATATTTATAAACATATGTATATACATACATACACACACAAACATATAGATAGATAGATAGATAGATAGATAGATAGATAGATAGATAGGTAGATATAGATAGATAGATAGATAGATAGATATATAGATGATAGATAGATAGATAGATAGATAGATAGATAGATAGATAGATAGATAGATAGATAGATAGATAGATAGATAGATAGATAGATAGATAGATAGATAGATAGATTGACTAATTGATAGATAGATAGATAGATAGATAGATAAATAGATAGATAGATTGACTAATTGATAGATAGATAGATAGATAGATAGATAGATAGATAGATAGATAGATAGATAGATAGATAGATAGATAGATAGATAGATAGATAGATAGATAGATAGATAGATAGATAGATAGATAGATAGATAGGTAGATAGATAGATAGAGAGAGATGAATAGATAGATAGATAGGTAGATAGATAGATAGATAGATAGATAGATAGATAGATAGATAGATAGATAGATAGATAGATAGATAGATAGATAGATAGATAGATAGATAGATAGATAGATAGATAGATAGATAGATAGATAGATAGATAGATAGATAGATAGATAGATAGATAGATAGATAGATAGATAGATAGATAGATAGATAGATAGATAGATAGATAGATAGATAGATAGATAGATAGATAGATAGATAGATAGATAGATAGATAGATAGATAGATAGATAGATAGATAGATAGATAGATAGATAGATAGATAGATAGATAGATAGATAGATAGATAGATAGATAGATAGATAGATAGATAGATAGATAGATAGATAGATAGATAGATAGATAGATAGATAGATAGATAGATAGATAGATAGATAGATAGATAGATAGATAGATAGATAGATAGATAGATAGATAGATAGATAGATAGATAGATAGATAGATAGATAGATAGATAGATAGATAGATAGATAGATAGATAGATAGATAGATAGATAGATAGATAGATAGATAGATAGATAGATAGATAGATAGATAGATAGATAGATAGATAGATAGATAGATAGATAGATAGATAGATAGATAGATAGATAGATAGATAGATAGATAGATAGATAGATAGATAGATAGATAGATAGATAGATAGATAGATAGATAGATAGATAGATAGATAGATAGATAGATAGATAGATAGATAGATAGATAGATAGATAGATAGATAGATAGATAGATAGATAGATAGATAGATAGATAGATAGATAGATAGATAGATAGATAGATAGATAGATAGATAGATAGATAGATAGATAGATAGATAGATAGATAGATAGATAGATAGATAGATAGATAGATAGATAGATAGATAGATAGATAGATAGATAGATAGATAGATAGATAGATAGATAGATAGATAGATAGATAGATAGATAGATAGATAGATAGATAGATAGATAGATAGATAGATAGATAGATAGATAGATAGATAGATAGATAGATAGATAGATAGATAGATAGATAGATAGATAGATAGATAGATAGATAGATAGATAGATAGATAGATAGATAGATAGATAGATGATTAAATAGATAGATAGATAGACCGATCGATAGATAGATAGATAATTGAATAGATAGATATATAGATAGATAGATAGATGATTAAATAGATAGATAGATAGATAGATAGATCGTAAATGTCGTAGGCTATGACCGAACTTTTCCTCACTTCGGAGATAGAGTCGGAGGTTAAAGGTTTGAACTAAACCTCAGTTGCAATTTAGTTTA
>NW_028234410.1:34130216-34132716 GCF_977035675.1 Penaeus japonicus
TTTTCCTCTTCGTACCTCGTTTTGGATCTCCCAATGCTTCTAACGGCGGGGTCACATAGGATGTTTTCTGTCGTATGTTGCAATAACCAATTGCAGCTTTCTCTCACTACAAAAAAGCTACTCGGATTTGCAACAATCACACAATCAATTACGTTCTAATAAATCTATTAATTTTGATGTCATATTGTAATTGGTTTCTCTTTGTCAAGGGGTAAGCACCGTGATACAAGAATTATGAGGGCATGTGTGTGTGTGTGTGTGTGTGTGTGTGTGTGTGTGTGTGTGTGTGTGTGTGTGTGTTGATGCAATATATTTGATATTGATATGAATAAAGAAAATAATGATTAACACACCGGTAATCGCTTATCATTCATTATTTTACCATCTCCACCAAAAACTCTATATTTACTCCTACCATACATTCCATGATTGAACCGACCAAGTGCATCATTTTATTCGCTTCATATTAAAACCCATTAAATACCATTATCACGTTAATAAGACCCCTTTCCCATAGCATAATAGTCACCCCATAGACTAACCATACCCATTATAATCAGGATCATATATATCTATCTATCTATAAGCCCGGTTTTGGCACAAGATCCCCTGTAGGTTTTAGAGATTGCTTTTCTATATAAAGATAATCTTAAAAAAGAAAAGATAAGAGAGATGGACGATAGCCAAAACAATCAAGGAAAAAAAGAAAAAAAAAAGAAAAGAAGAGAGATGGGCAGAACGGTCGGAGAGGAATGTTATTAAAACGGCGAGGAGTGTGGCCGGTGCATCACTACTGTTGATTGTTTTTTGTCCCTTTTTGTCCCTTTCCCGGCTTGTTTGTCGGTTTTATCTTTCTCTCTGTCTGGTCGTTTCTCTTGTTTTATCTTTCTCTCTGTCTGGGTGTTTTTCTGTTTTATTCTGGCTATCTTTTTCTCTTTTTTCTGTTTTTTATTTTTCTTCCCTCTCACTTTCTCGCCATTTCCTTTCTTCTCTTCTATTTTCTCTCGTTCTCTCAAGCTCCTGCCCGATGTCTTTCTTTTCTCTTTTCTCTCATTTCCTCTTCTCTCCTCTCTTCTCTTCTCTTCTCTCCTCTCCTCTTCTCTCCTTTGTTCTCTTCTCTCTTCTCCCTATATCTTTCCTTTAGGTAAATGGCTGAATTTGTGCAGATTGCCTTTGATTGATTTTACGACTCATCAAATTTATCATTTGAATATAACCTTATTCTTGTGTTTATGAAGATAATTAGGAAAATGAAAATGGTGATTTTAATAGTAATGATAATAACACTTATAATGATAATAGGGATTCGCAAAGTTGTTACCGAAACAAAATAACTTGATTACAGTTATCTGTCCCATCGCGAAGGGACCTGATAATTGCGAAAAAAAATAAAAATAAAAACACGCCATCAGTCATACTTGTAAATGAAGATCCATCGGTGGATTGGCTGGTTGGCTCACCTATAAAATTGAAGGGGTCTTGGAGCATCGCCGTGATTGGTTCCTTAGTTGCCAGTGAGTGTAATAGGGACAAGCACTCAGTTGATTGGTTCAACTGCTCGTTAAAAATGAACTGGGCACTTTGCTGGATGTAAACTAGCCACCGTCGATACTTCATGGTAAGACCGTGTGTTTTCGTGTGTTATGCTTTGGAGGCAGGAAGCCGTATATTTTATAAATTCATCCAAAGTTAGGTAATACAGGCAGGGAGAGATATTTAGTACTGATATTCGAGATATAAATGTACGAGGAATAGAAGATGAAATGTTAAAATCAGTAAGGAAATAAAACCACATGTAGTACTAACTCGCCGAATTAATAAGAGTGAATGCACTTCATCACGCATAAAAACACACACCCATTGAACGTGTTATTTCCTTGCATACGGAGTTCGCACGTGAACACACACTTAGATATAGTCGTAGACAATAACACAAATAAACAAAAGCGCCAACACGTACAAGCGGCGCTTTACAGAAGCACGCGCAAGCAACGAAGTGAATGTATGCAAATAGCAAGTAAGAAATACGTGCAGACTGATATGCAAACACCTCGCAAAGGGCAAAGTTGAGAGACTGGGAAATTCTAATTATTTTGGCTCTTAAAGTACAGAAAAGTAGAAAAAAAAATGAAATTAAAAAGTATCTCTTGTTCACTTCACCATAAAACAATGTTGTTGTTTTTTATCGCAATTCTAATATTGTTTAGTTTTGTTCGTATCAGATTCAAGCATGAAGTACATTATAAGTCAAGAAAAAAAAAACATTTTATGCTTACATACGTCAGTAAGCGCATTCACATACAGCATAATGGAAATGGAGTTTATGTAAAATAAATGCACTCCATCCTCATACGTCAACCTAAGTGCACGTGAATGGTAGCTTACTCATTTACTCTCGATTCATCAGGCAGCTCTCCTACCCCCCCCCCCACCCCCTCCACTCCCTAATGGCTTGCCCACAAACCACTCATAAAAATCTCCTTGCTTGCCGACTTCGAGG
>NW_028234410.1:34137716-34142716 GCF_977035675.1 Penaeus japonicus
ATGGATAATGTGGAGTTGTTATCACTCGTCTTTAACCCTGGCGCCCCCCCCCCCACCCCACCCCACCCCACCCGCGGAGAGCAATTTCAACATCTCGAAAAAAAAATGCTGTCATCACCATTTTTCTTTTCTTTTTCTTTTTTTTCTTTTTTTTTCTTTCTCTTCGCTTGGTCTACTTATGTGGGTATTATTTTTTTCTGCTTGTGTGGGTCTTAGGTGTGGTGTATGTGGGTTGTGGTTATATGTGTCTTTTTATGTGTGTGTTTACGTTGTGTGTGTTTGTTTTTGTATGTGTATTATGTGTTATGCGTGATTTTTTAATTTTTTTTTTTCTTTTGTGTGTCAGATTTATGTACGTGTGTGTGTTTGTGAGCCATGTGTTTTCTGTGTTTTTTGTATGTACATGTGCATGTGTATAGGCTTACATGTGGATTCGTGTGCGCATGTGTGCGTGTGAGAGTGAAAGCATGCGTGCTCGTGTTCGCAACCATTTCCACTTGAACGTTTGTCCGTAAACCTTCACCTTTGTAACAGCCAGCTCCGCCACGGATTACAAAGGACACGGGGATCGCAGTTGCGTTTCCTGTTTACCAACACACCCAATAAAGCGACAATACTGTTCTTACTTCCGCGACCTGTTTCTCTTTGAGGTGTCGCTGTTCCTACGTCTGTTGGCTGCTTTCTTACTGACGCGAGAACTCATTAAAGGAGTTTCTTTTCGTATTCGTTATAGAGTGGCTGTTTTACATGGAAGTTCACTTTGAGGGGCGAGGCGGTGTTTGATTTTGAGAGCTTCTGAAGAGGGGGAGGAACAGCAAGACGCTCCTGGTTTGTTCCTTTCTCCTTTTTTCTTTCTTTCTTTCTCTCCTCTTTCTATCTTCCTCCCTCCCTCCCTCCCTCCCCTTTCTTCTCTCTCTCTCTCTCTCTCTCTCTCTCTCTCTCTCTCTCTCTCTCTCTCTCTCTCTCTCTCCCTCCCTCCCTTCATTCCTCCATCCCTCCCCCCCCTCTCTCTCTCTCCCTCTCTCCTTCCCTCCCTCCACCCCCCCCCCACCCTCTCTCTCTCTCTCTCTCTCTCTCTCTCTTCTCCCTCTCTCTCCACTCTCTCTCCCTCTCCCTCCCTCCCTCTCCCCCCTCTCTCATTCTCTCTCTCTCTCTCTCTCTCTCTCGCTTTCTCTCTCTCTCTCTCTCTCTCCATCCCTCCGTCTCTCTCTCTCTCTCTCCATCCCCCGTCTCTCTCTCTCTATCTCTCTCTCATTCTCTCTCTCTCTCACTCACTCACTCACTCACTCTCTCTCTCTCTCTCTCTCACTCTCTCTCTCTCTTTCTCCCTCCCTCCCTCCCTCCTTCCAACCCTCCCTCCCTCCCTCCCTCCATTCAAGTCATGTTAAAATATCACAAGGAATTACCAGACCATGGATTTAACCTTACCCCCCAAGAAAAGAATCACAGACCAAAGGCATTATCTCTCTTGCTTTCTTCAAAGAGTAAGAGTGGAAAGAGAGGTTACACAAAGGTCACGAAGAGGGCAAAGAGCTTCGCAGGAATGTGGGAGAAGGTCAGTTGGTGTCGATAAAGGCCAGAGACGGTGTTAGGAGTTTAAAAGGTACATGAAGACAAGGCGGGTACGAAGATCACCCAAATAACCACACGCGAGATTTCGAAGACAAGTCTTTACACAAATATTTTTTCTTTTCTCTTATTTCATCGGATCATATAAAGTCATTCTAAATAAAGATATAATTTTGAAATAATGATATGATATCAAAATCACATAATTAGTAAGTCCAATAGACTTTAGAAAATGATTTAAACGATACAAAATCACATTACCGAACGAAGCAAAGAAATATGGCCGCGGGTTAGGAGATAATGCCTCACGGAAAAGAACATTAGTTTCGTCCATTCTTTAGATCTGGACCGCCATAGATCGAAGCGAGAGGCATGACTGTCAGAAGCATCGTGTTATGGATAGGAAAGCTAAGGTTGGGAAGTGATATACGGCATTACAGGGGAAATAAATGCTTTTTCTATAGACTAAAGAGAGGGAGGGAGAGAAAGAGAAAGAAAGAGAGAGAGAGAACGAAGCATAAGGCAAGACTGGGAAGGCAAAACTGTAAAGGAGAGAAAAAAATGTTTCTTTAGGCGTTCGATCTTCAGGGGATTTTATATCGTTTATTTATAAAGCGAAAGAGATAATGAATGACGACAGACGGAAGTGATGAGGAAAAAGGGGGGGGGGGAGGGAGAGCAAAACGAGGTGCATAACTATCACGAGATGTTATAAATAGGGTAAATAAGGTAAGGGAATCATTTGCTGCATCAAAGGGAAGAGAATAAACGATTGTTGCTTAAACTGTTGTTGCTATACCATGCAGATCCGAGGTTTGTGTGCAACGTATGATGTGCACAACCAACGCTGTTACCAGGGAGACAGATAAGACTTCTTGAATCAAAAGGATAATCACCCAATTCGAATTCAACATACAGTTCGTGATAACAACAGTATATTTTGAAAAAAAACTACAACAAAGAACAAGAAGAACAACCACAATAACGCCACAGAAAACGTAACAAATATTATATGCAAGAGAGTTGAAACTCCCTTCGGCTTTTAGTAGTGAAGGAGGGCGTGGCTGACCGTAGAGTTTTGTCTCATGCAATGTCGTCACGGAAGGTCGGCGCTGCTACACATAATAACGTTTCTCCTTTTAGACACAGAGTTTATCCCATTCTCTTTATCTCGTAAAGTCTAACCACGCTAAAGTGATGGAATTAGACGATTGCACAAGCCATAATCACGGAAGTTTTATTATTTTCTATACTATTATTTCTATATTTAGCGTACTTGTTCATTTTTTTTAAGTGAATATATTCATGTAGTTATTTGCGATTATTGTGTTTTAGTTTGGTTCTTCAGGTATCTTCTTTCGTTTTGTTGGGTGTTTTTTATTTTATTTTTTTTTTATCACGACTTTTTTTAACATCATTAATTTATTATAATCATTATAGATTTGATCTAATTCTTATGATATAACTTGTATCTCACTATCAACACCAAATTCGCCACCATCACAACCACCACCACTAACAGCAACAACAACAATACCTAAACCACCATCATCACCATAATCAACACTACCCCTCCACTCCCTCCCACGAGCACCATATACACGAAATACCCCCCCCCCTCCCCACAGCCCTCCCACCCTCCTCCTTCCCCTTTCGCTAATTCCTCATCTCTCTCCCTTTCAACCCCCACCCCCCATCTCCACCCCCTTCTTCCTCCTTTCGCTAATTCCCCATCTCTCTCCCTTTTACCCCCCCCCCTTCCTCCTCCTTTCGCTAATTCCTCTTCTCTCTCCTTTTCCCCCCCCCCCCCGCCATCCCCACCCCCTTCTTCCTCCTTTCGCTAATTCCTCATCTCTTTCCCTTTCAACCCCCCCCCCCGCCACCTCCCATCTCCACCCCATTCCTCCCCCTTTCGCTAGTTCCTCATCTCTCTCACTTTCAACCCCCCCCCCCGCCACCTCCCATCTCCACCCCCTTCTTCCTCCTTTCGCTAATTCCTCATCTCTCTCACTTTCACCCCCCCCATCTCCCCCCTCCCCCTTCTTCCTCCTTTCGCTAATTCCTCATCTCTTTCCCTTTCACCCCACCCCCCCCATTCTCCACCCCCTTCCTCCTCCTTTCGCTAATTCCTCATCTCTCTCCCTTTCACCCCCCCCATCTCCACCCCCTTCCTCCCCCTTCTTCCTCCTTTCGCTAATTCCACATCTCTCTCCCCCCCATTCTCCACCCCCTTCTTCCTCCTTTCGCTAATTCCTCATCTCTCTCCCTTTCCCCCCCCCCCATCTCCACCCCCTTCCTCCCCCTTCTTCCTCCTTTCGCTAATTCCTCATCTCTTTCCCTTTCACCCCACCCCCCCCCATCTCCACCCCCTTCCTCCTCCTTTCGCTAATTCCTCATCTCTCTCCCTTTCCCCCCCCCCCCATCTCCCCCCCCTTCCTCCCCCTTCTTCCTCCTTTCGCTAATTCCTCATCTCTCTCCCTTTCCCCCCCCCCCCCCATCTCCACCCCCTTTCTCCTCCTTTCGCTAATTCCTCATCTCTCTCCCTTTCAACCCCCCCTCCCATCTCCACCCCCTTTCACCTCCTTTCGCTAATTCCTCATCTCTCTCCCTTTCAACCCCCACCCCCCATCTCCACCCCCTTCTTCCTCCTTTCGCTAATTCCCCATCTCTCTCCCTTTCACCCCCCCCCTCCCATCTCCACCCCCTTTCACCTCCTTTCGCTAATTCCTCATCTCTTTCCCTTTCAACCCCCCCTCCCATCTCCACCCCCTTTCACCTCCTTTCGCTAATTCCTCATCTCTTTCCCTTTCAACCCCCCCTCCCATCTCCCTCTCGCCCCCCCCCCCCCTCTCCTCCCCCTTTCCCCTCCTTTCGCTAATTCCTCCTCTCTCTCCCTTTCACCCCCCCCCCATCTCCACCCCCTTCCTCCTCCTTTCGCTAATTCCTCATCTCTCTCCCTTTCACCCCCCCCCCCCATCCCCCCCCCCTTCCTCCTCCTTTCGCTAATTCCTCCTCCCCCCCCCCCCCCCCCCCCCCATCTCCACCCCCTTCCTCCTCCTTTCGCTAATTCCTCATCTCTCTCCCTTTCACCCCCCCCCCATCTCCACCCCCTTCCTCCTCCTTTCGCTAATTCCTCATCTCTCTCCCTTCCCCCCCCCCCCCCATTCTCCACCCCCTTTCTCCTCCTTTCGCTAATTCCTCATCTCTTTCCCTTTCCTACAGAACGTCGCACAAAGGAGAGGAGACCAACAGACCCTCTTCGACGCCTATAGCAGTTGGCCAAGTCAAACACAGCCTCCCTTTTCATCTCTTCGAGCATAAGGGCAAAAGAGGAAGAGAGTGAGAGAGGGAAATACGGAAGGAAGGAAGAGAGAAGGAAGAAGGAAGAGAGAAGAGACAGGAAGAAGGAAGAGAGAAGAGAGAAGAGACAG
>NW_028234410.1:34152716-34160216 GCF_977035675.1 Penaeus japonicus
CATAAGCCTTCTCGTTTGTCACTCCTGGAAAAAAAACAAGTAAGTCAAATAAAGCATAATAACGTTAATGCAATTAAGTTAATTATACCTCTTTACAATCACAAAAAAAAGAATGGAAGTGAATAATTTGCTCTTGAAGAACAAGGAGGCAAAGAAAACGGGCATAAGTGTAAAAGGTAGAAACAAAAACGCGAAAAAACAAAAGCCGCTCTGAATGCGCATGCTATTCGCCCACTTGTCAGTCACCAAGCCGATGTATGATGTATTACTGCAGGTGAATTATGGTCATTTCCCGGCCTTGTATTGCCTCCCAAGTCACTTTTATACTCACTGATTTCTGACCGTCCTCTTTGTAGGTCGATATTTACATTCCGTTATACAGAGACCGCAGGACATTTTTTTTTTTCTTTCTTTTTTTTTTTACACCGTTTTGGGTTCCTTTAGTTTAAATTGTTGACAGCAATTCCTCCTTTTGGTGTTTGGATGTGTCCTTGCTCCGTGTGGCTATGTGTTTGGGTGTTTGATTGCAAATAGACTTTGCTTGATTGCTTGATGTTTACATCTGCGTATGTGGGCGCTTGATTGTTTGTGTTGTGCGTATTTGCGTATTTGTGTTGCTGGTTATTTATGCATGAGAGTGTGGATATTTTTTTTCTGTGTGACTTCATGTTTAAACGTACCTGACTAATAATAACTACCAGACTAATAACCTGAACTAAAAAAAAAATCATAAATATTTAATGAATTGCTGATTAACAGTTCTACGACAATCACTATCGTATCGAAGGTGATACATTTTTTATATTCTGTCTGGCTAAACATATGTCGATTTAGACTTAGAATTAGAAATATCGCTAACATAAGGACGAAATACACATACGATTCCAGCTACTGAATTTGATTTTGGAAATATCTCAGCGATCTTAAATTACCTTTTTTTATCAAATAGTAAATAAACCACTCTGGAAGTCATTTACCGCCTCGCGCGTTTTCAAAACCCTTTCTTTTTCGTCTTCTTTCCGTGAATGATTTTTTTAAAAAGAGGCAATAAATCCAGGTCGTATTCCCAGTAATGGATGTGCTAATAAAGCTTTGTTTTCATGATGATATTATGAAATATATTAATGTTATTTCGTATAATTCTTGAAAATCGAAAATAAACATTCTTGGTTGGAAAAAGCGCGCGGGACTTGATAGGGAAGAGACCGCCGGGTTACTTTAAGTTTGCGTGTTCCAAATTTTCATTTATCTATTCATTTTAATTGTCTATGGGGAGTAGCGGTGATGAATGGTTAAATAAAGCCAGATAGAGTGTTTGATATTTTCTCGACATATACGAGGCCTTAAAAGTATGTCATAAAACTGTGAAGATTTATATCAATCCCATTTTCTTTATATTTTTCTGAAGATAAAAAAGAGAATAGGTAAATTGCACCTGCATGAGAGAGGGCATTAGTTTCATTTTCTATATAAGGCGAGGGAATTTATCGCCCACTAAAATGATGAGAGCAAGCATTTTCCCCCAAGAATATTCCCTATCTGATTTACACTATCATGAACCTTTCAAAAGACTTCACATCCATTTTATATAGTACATAATTTTCCAGATGAAACAGCCCGAAAATTTAACAGTTGTGAATGATGGCGTAGAGTAAATAGCAAAATATTTTACTCCCGCTATCTCTGTAATGGCTACCCAGACAGAGAGAATGAGATGTACCGTGAACAAAAGTTACAAAGACTTATATGCAACTTGTTTTCCTCATCTTTTCCCCAAATATTAAAGTAAAAAGAGTATGTATTTGTGTCCAATTTTTAAAAAAAAGTATACACAAACAAAACATTTCTTAATAAAAGGAAAATACACACGAGTAAGGAATAAGAGAAATTATAAGAAAAAAAATCGTACCTTTGTAAATATTACCCAGCCATGACCAAGATCTATAAAAGCGAAGGTTATGTCGGATAGTGTGAACATTCTTGCTCGTCATCAAAGCAAATTACATAATTATTGGGTTAATGTACGCAGTTAAGTTGTCGTATACGGTATGTAAACCGTGCCTTGACGACAACCGTAAACAAAATTAAACCTTTGGGCAATCCTCTCAGGCAATTAGAGTTACATACATACACACATAAACGAACACACATACACACACACACACACACACACACATATATGTATATATATACATATATGTGTGTGTGTGTGTGTTTATATATATATATATATATATATATATATATATATATATATATGTATGTATGTATGTATACATATGCATATACATATGTATACGCATATGTAAGTGCGTGTTTACATATATATATATATATATAATATATATATAATATATTATATATATATATATATGTATATGTATATATATATATATGTATATATAATATATATATATATATAATATATATATATATATATATATATATATATATATGTGTGTGTGTGTGTGTGTGTGTGTGTGTGTGTGTGTGTGTGTGTGTGCATATGTGTGTGTATGTGTGTAGAGTTTTGAATTAGATAACTGATGTAGAAAGCCAAAGTACCGCCATGGTATACCTTGAGGCAAGACCATGTATTCCGTTGATGTTATCATTCTATTAAGGCTATTAATGTGAGCATAATCATCATAATAGTTCAGTTTTCCTTTTTCCACTCATAGTTTCCAGTTTACCTTCTTATACATTTATTCCGCTCTCTCCCAAGTCAAATTCAACCAAAACGAATAGAACACGCATCAACAGCCCCCCACCACCCCCACCCCTTCCCTCCCTACCACTATTTCTTTATTTTTTTCTTTAAAAGGGGGGGGGGGGGCAACCGAAGCAGAACGCGACCTAACATGACCAAACCAATAAGCCAAGCCCGGTCAAAGGCAACATAACTTTTAGCAGTCTTAGCCATGCTTCCCCCCTCCCTCCCCTCTTCCCCCCCTGCCCCCTCACCTCCCCCTCAAGTCCGCCCACACACCTCGGTCTTGGTTCCAGATCTTAGACATGCTCCCCTCTTTTCCCCTAAGTCTTAGTTGCGGTCTTATATTCCCCCCCCCCAATCCCTTCCCCCACCCTCCACAAACACCCCACCTACACACCTCGGTCTTAGTCAAGATCTCCTTTTAACCCCCCCACCCCTACCTCACCCCCACCCTCCACGCCTTAGGTCTTAGCTTGTCCCCTTTACCTTACCCGCCCCCTCCCCAGCGGTTTGCTATGGCCCCCTCCCCCTGACCAAGTCTTAGCCACGCCCCTCCTAACCCCCGCCCCTCTCTATACATCGACCTCCCCATTTTTCAAGAGTTTGACTTGAATAGCTTCACGGTGCGTTTTATATGAACGAGAAAAAAGGTCACAAATAGACCTACTTCCCTCCCTCCCCCTCCCACCCACTCCCTCCCTCCCTTCCTCCCACCCACTTCCTCCCTCCCACCCCCTTCTCCCTCCCTCACCTTCCTCCTCCTTCCTTCCTTCTCCTCCCTCTCTCCTCCTTCCTTCCTCCCTCCCTCTCTTCCTTCCTTCCTCCCTCCCTCCCTCCCTTCCTCCCTCCCTCTCCTCCTTCCTCCCTCCCTTCCTCCCTCCCTCTCCTCCTTCCTTCCTTCCTTCCTTCCTCCCACTCCCTACCTCCCATCCTCCCCCTCCCTCCCTTTACACATACCCTCCATCCTTCCCTTTCCCATATGTACACCATCCTCCATTCATTCATATGTACACCCTCCTATACATACATACTCATTCCATACATACATATGAATATACATAACTTTATCCTCATTCCCTATGTCCCCATACACAAACATTTCCTCCTTTCTATACATACACTCGGAGAGAGAGAGACAGATTGACAGACAGACAGAGTGACAGACAGATAGATTGACAGACAGATTGATTGACAGGCAGACAGATAGATTGACAGGCAGATAGATTGACAGGCAGACAGAGAGACGGACGGACATGCACATAATCTCCTTCCTCACCCTATAGACACACCCTTCCCTCTCTCCCTCCCTCCTCCCTCCCTTCCCATACATAGAACCTACATTTCCTTATTCGCAACGTCATTTTCGTTCACTGGCACCGGAAGTATTATGGCTCAGAGCCTCGTACACATTCGGGTCAAGGGAAGTGGTTGATGTTTATGTACATGGTATATTTGTTGAGCATTGGATTATAAACAGCTTAATAAAACACATACACACACACACACACATACGCACACGCACGCACACACACACACGCACACACACACACACACACACACACGCACGCACGCACGCACACGCACGCAAATGCACGCACACGCACACGCACACGCAAATGCACGCACACGTACACGCACACACACGCACACAAACAAACACACACACACATGTATACATGATCATCATCATAATGATGATAACGATGATGAAGGTGATGACAGTAATAGGAACTGGGATGATGAAAGTGATAATGATGATGGTATTAATAACATTGGCAATTATAGCAAAACATACAGCAGGAATAGTAGCAATGATAAAGATAATAATAACAATAATAATAATGATGATAATAACAATAACGATAATAATCAAACAAATTGTACAGGTCTATACATAACCTAAAACTCTCGGGGCCTGAACTGAAACCTCGAACCAATAACCAATATGCAAAACCACCCGGAGACGGCAACTGCAATTCGGCAACCAGGAACCGTTTAAATGCAACCATTGTCCCTCAGAGGCAATGATAATGTGAGGGGAGGAGGGGGCTAGGGTTAGGGACACAGGGGAGGGGGGGAGGTATTTAGTCAACCCGAATGATAAGCGAAGGGTTTAAATCGAAGTGAAATCTCTTTTAAACGGAATGGAGCGACTATACGACTGTTTGAACAGAATGGAATGGCTGAACGACTTTTTGAACGGAAAGGTACGACTGAACGACTTTTTGAACATGATAGAACGATTGAACGACTTTTTGAACGGAAAGGAACGACTGAACGACTTTTTGATTAGAAATAATGTTTTAACGGAACAGAACGACTGTTTGAACGGAAAGGAACGACTGAACGATTGTTTGAACGAAACAGAACGGCTGTTCGAACGCATGAGGGGAACGGTTCGGTTCGCCCATCGGAAAATGAATCCTGTTACTGAAATTTGCGTTAAGTGGAGGTTTTGGGAATGGCAAGTCTAAGGGGACGATGCATGGCAGAGCGTCATGCAATCAGGCTGTGAGGTTGCCGTGGTGGGACCCTTTACCCCCCTCCCCCCTTCCCCCCCTCCCTCCCTCCCTCCCTCCCTCTTCCCAACCCTACCCACCCCCCACCTCACGAATTCTCAAAACGTAGCCGCGGGTCCGGATGTCTGCCTCCCCCCTCCCCCGCACACCCACCCCATACCCCCAGGTACCCCTGACGGTGCGCTATTGGATATCCATAACAACTTTTCTATTCCGGTGAAATGTTAAACTTCATCTCTTTCCCTCTCTTCTTTTTTTTTCTTTTTTTTTCTTTTTTCTCTCGTTCACTTTCGTTCTATTTCGTTTCTGTTTTGTTTTCTCTATTTATCCGTGTCTGTCGTTTATCTGTTTTTATTTGTCCCTTTGTCTTTCTTTCTCTCTTTCTCTCTTTCTCTCTCTCTCTCTCTCTCTCTCTCTCTCTCTCTCTCTCTCTCTCCCTCCCTCCCTAATTCTTCTTCCCTTCGTCCCTCCCTCCTCTCCCTTCCTCCACTCCCTCCCCTCCCTCCCTCCCTCCCTCCCTCCCTCCCTCTCTCCTCTCCCTTCTTCCCTCCTCCCTCTCCCTTCCTCCACTCCCTCCCTCACCCCTCCCTCACTCCTCTCTCTCTCTTCTCTCTCGCTCTCCCTTCCTCTCTTCCTTCCTTTCCCCCTCCTTCCCTCCTCTCTCTCCCTCTCTTCCTTCCTCCCTCCTCTCCCTCCCTCTCTCCCTCTCTTCCTCCCTCCCTCCCACACACCTCTCCCCCCTCTCTTTCTCTCTCTCTCTCTCTCTCCCTCCCCCCCTCTCTCTCTCTCTCTCTTTCTCTCTCTCTCTCTCTCTGTCTCTCTCTATCTCTTCTTCTGGACTAAACACAGGATGAGAAAGTTTGCCTACGTAAATAAAGTGGTCTGAAGCAAATACTGAAACTTTACGTTCTTATTTTCTGATAGAGTTACGACCAACAGAAAATGGAACTGGAACTATATGGAGGGTTCAAGAAAATGGGAAATTGTTATATAACAAATGATAAATCGTGTTATTCTCGTGCTGTGGATGGTAATACAATAGCAGCAATTGTATTCCCGATATCGCTTGTATATGTTTTTGTTATTTTTGTTGTATATGTCTTTTTTGTTTGTTTGTTTCTTGCGCCCAACTTTCTTAATAACATTTTTCTGTTGCATTGAGCTATGTTATTCATGTTTATTTTCATCATATAGGATCAACTTGTTACTACTAATTCAAGGTAATCATATATATCCATTTACTTACATATATTTTCTTGTTCTAATAATACTGTAGATATATCAAACCATTCTGCCGTGGGTAATATTTTACCCCTACATTTTATATTTTGTGTGGTCTACAAATGCTGTATTCCATCTACCTCAACATAGTCTACCTATCTTCCTTCTATCAGGTTTCCATCACCATACCATGATATTCCCTACCGCTTATGCACTACACCCCCCCACTCTCCCCCTACCCCTTAAACCTATCCTATCAACCAACTCATCTTTATCCAAATCAACCCCCCTACCCCCCTCCACCATCTCCCCTCATACCCCCCCCACACACACAAACACCCCTTTCCACCTCTCTCATCCCATCCCATCCCTCCCTCCCTCCCTCCCTCCCTCCCTCCCTCCCTCCCTAGACACACAAACACCCTCCCACCCGCGATAAAATATAGATTTTATACCACAGCCCATAAGTACACACAGCTCTGGGTGCAGCATAAGAGAACGTGTCCTATATACAAGGGATATGTTTCCCTCCCCCCCTCCCCCCCTCCCCCCCTCCCCCCTTCCCCCATATATATCATCTGAACGGACATTCCTGTACAAGAGGGACGGGTGCGTCGGCATGTAAACACTCCCCCCCTCCCCCCCTCCCACCCCCGCCTCTTGGTGTTGGCTCTGTGCACCAGAACTTAATCAATAGGCGTCGTGTATTCGTTGCTTTGATGTTGCCCTGACTGGGGAATTGCTTGTGGGTGTAGGGGGGTAGGGGGGGTGGGGGTGGGTAGGTGAGGGAGAGGTGAGTAGGTTGGTGTGTTTGTGTTTGTGTGTGTGTGTTTGTGTGTGTGTGTTTGTTTGTGTGTGTTTTGGGGAGAGTGGTAAGAGGTAGGTAGGGGCGGGAGTGGGGAGTGGGGGGGGGGGTGTTTGAGTGCCATGGTTGTAGTAGGAAGTTAATGGTATATGTGCGTATATTTATATGTTTATCCAAGGTTGTATATGCACAATATGTCTATGTCTACCTCGTATCTGAATACCTACATCTGGACAACTGTC
>NW_028234410.1:34172716-34175216 GCF_977035675.1 Penaeus japonicus
TGGGGCTCGGCTCCCCCTTCGCCAGACTCCAGTGTGGCGATTCGGCTACAGTGTACGCGGCGGGGAGTTGTGAACTGGGCTATGCCTACATGCTGGCACTGGTGGCTACGGCACTCGCGGCCTACTGCCCCGTGCTGGCTAGACTAGTCACTTACAAGGACTATACGGACTACTGGTCGAATCTGAATTATATGTAGGACTTTTCACTTCGAGGATTCGTGTTCGTTTTAGTTTTTTTTTTTTTTTTTTTTTTTTTTTTTTTTTTTTTAAGGGACAACGTCTGCAAGTGTGGAAAGTGGTGATATCCACTTCGATGTGATAAAAAAAAAGACTTTCGAAAGGGGATGATGTGAAGGTGAAAAGAAAAAAGGTTAAAAAAACAGAAGAAAAACCCACGGACCTCAAGACGTTGTTATTCCCTTAACATTGAAATTCCAAAAAAAAAAAAGGGCTAATTCTTTAAGTCGAGAGAAACGACCTGTCTGTCACCTCTCTCCAAACACTCACGGATGAAGCATGTCGTGTATCCTAGTCTCTTATTTACCTTTCGGGTAAGCTGTAAATAATCCTAACCGTAGACCGTGTACAGTCAGTCTGAAGGCGCGCACCTACAAGACGTCGGCCACGTGACTCAGCATCTCAGCCGCTCGCTCTCAGAATCACCAGTGATGCTGTGACTCCATATTGATTCTTTCCCTCGAGGTGACGTCATCAAGGAACCCGGGAAAGTGTCTCGGCGCGAAATAGATAAACGATGACGTCAGGGAGTGTTAGTGCGCTTACATGCTGGCGAATGCGTGACATTAGCATGGAAATGAACGCTTGGCACATCCTGGCATGGACGACCGAGTGACGTCAGCAAGTGTGTTATTTGCACCGTGTGGAAAATAAGAAATGAGACAAGTATCCACCACAGTGTGAATAAACTTTTCTTTTTTTTTTTCTTCGTTTGTTTCTCCTAAGACGTCTGAAAAAAATAAAACGAGACATGAAAATCTTTATATGCTAGAAATTCCTACCAAATTGACTTTCGCGGAATAACGTGGCTGTAAAAACATTGAAATGACTTTGATTTCCGTGTCTATCACGATCATTCAAAGACACTCTATCCGGGAAATCCGCTTATAAAATGCAAATCAACTCCCGAGACAAGTGAAGCCCAGACGATCGTCTTTGAGAAGACAAACATCATCAAAGAAACAAACCCATAGTCAACAACTTTCAATAGAAAAAGAAAAAAAACCAGAGGCAAAGCAACTGCCGATTACATCATTTTGGAATCATTTTTTGTGGAAACGGAAAAAAAGAATAATGAGAAGATAACACGGTTCTTTTTCTTATGATATCTAGTGTATCATGTACTCTGTTGTATATCAATATCATAGATATCTTGAAAATAATTATTTGTAGCAAAGCAAAGATGGTCTCTGGATAGGAATATGATTATGATAGACTCACTCACATTAAGTATCATAATATAAATCTATGTCTGTATGATGCCCAATCCCCTAAGGATATGTCTTTCGAATAAAATTCACACAAGACTGAAAAATAAGGATATCAAATATGAGATTGGCATCAGATGACAAGATATTCGACATCTTTTCCTTCCACAAAAGTCAACAATTAAATGTCAAGATTATTTTGAAGACTTTTTCATATGAATTAACAAATACCGGGTATATCTGATGGCTATTAGTATATCTATTAAGATCGTGATTTTGGGAGTTTTAGTCATGGAAATCTGCAACCTATCATAGATATTGCAATTTTAAAAGAAATGTCATTAAAAGGTGTAATTTCAGATGAATCTAGATTACAAAGAATTTATCATATATGCTTCTTATAGAACCATTGTTGAAAGCTTGTGCATGAAAATAATGCAATATACTCAGCTACTTGTATATCTCAGGCATAAAAAAACAGTAAATTTACTCAGACGATATATCTATTTTGTATATGCCTTTTCATGTGTAGTAAGTACTTCATACTATATATATATAAAAAAGAAGTACGATAATTGTATTTAAAAAAATACAGTTCTTGGATATTAAAAGGGGGAAAAAAGGAAGTTATCTTCGGAAGTTACCTTTTTCGAGGTACAGCAGTCCAAACAATGTCCTATTATGAAATCACGTTACGATTTTACAAAGACGAATTTCATTCACCCCCCCAAAAAAAAAAATCATATTGCTTTATATCCCCGAGAGAAATTAAACTTGGAAAATCATTATTCCATTTATTGACTTTTGCTTTCGCGCCTCCAGCTTGAGGGGAGGAAAATCCACCCTCCTATTTGTGACCCTAATGAGCTCATTAATGAATGTAGCCTCATGAATATTTGATGATTCTGGACGACAATGATGATCAAGATAGTAGGCCTCAAAGAGCGAGAAAAGATATATATTCGTATCTCCAAATCTGCTCTTGAAAGTTCTTGAAAAAGAGATCTGCTACTGGCATTTAAATTAACAGGTTATGTATGACGTTTGTATCATGT
>NW_028234410.1:34211083-34216083 GCF_977035675.1 Penaeus japonicus
ATATATATATATGTATATGTATATATAAGTCAATCGATATATCAGAAAATATATGCATACTCTATATATATACTATATATAAAGAATTAGATATATATACGTATGTGATATATAAATGAATAAATATATATATATATATTAAATTATATATAATTATATATATATATATATAATATATAATATGGTGAGTGCAATATATGATAAGCATATAATAGAATATATCAATATATATATATATATATATAATATATATATATATATATATAATATATATAAATCAAACGCCTGAACCACAGCACTCCACAGCACCAGACCCAGTCACTAAACAGTAACACATAGTCACTACAGAACACAATACATCACCACATAGTCACTACACATCAAGAACACATTTTTGTCATTATACAACAGCAGACACTACATTATGTAAACAAAAGGTAATGCGTTTTTTTTTTTTTTTTTTTTTTTTTTTTTTTTTTTTTTTTTTTTTTTTTTGTCTTTCACAGAAATCGTTTGTTATTTTTTGTATTTTTTATCTAGTTATTCATATATTATCAATATTACCCATGTTATGAAATAATGCTCCGTTTTTATTCCAGTTACGTAATCTGCTGTCATTTTTCTATCGGTTCATATCAATCTATCAAATCATGATAACTCCCTGGGGCAAATAAATAAATAAATAAATATCCGATCCGGGATTCTTATCATCAGCATCCGGATCTTGTCGCTGATTGGTGGAAAATGATGTCGGTGAGAGTGGTTGACTTCCGGATTAATTATTTTCCTCTTAGTCTTTCATTTATATATATGTATATATATGAGAACTATATATAGTAGTGAAATGATATATATATATGAGAAAAGTATATTATATAAATATTATATAAATTGTCTCTCTCTCTCTCTTTCTCTCTCTCTTCTCTCTCTCTCTCTCTCTCTCTCTCTCTCTCTCTCTCTCTCTCTCTCTCTCTCTCTCTCTCTCTCTCTCTCTCTCTCTCTCTCTCTCTCTTTCTTTCTTTTCTTTTCTTTTCTTTTTTCTTTTTCTTTTTTTTCTGTCTTTCTTTCTTTCTTTTTTCTCTCTTTCTTTTTTTCCTTTTTTTCTATTTGTGTATGTATATATGTATTCATGTATAGAAAGATAGATCGAAAAATATATATACATTGCAAACACACTTATCAATCTACCAATACCCCTACCCATCAACATTTCAATATATCACAAATGGCAAGCGTGCAATGTTTTTCAATAGTTTTCACTCGGTTGCATCCATAACTGTCAAAATCCGAATCGAACTTGCTTGGTCTGTAGCGGCCGAATATAGGTACGGCATCTACTAAAGAAAAGATAATTTGTTATAGATTGAAATATAGGGTTGAGATGCATTTTTATTGCTTTTATTTGTGGAATGTTATTGGGTATAAGTGATTTTGAGGAAATTGTGGAGGGTAAGAGATAGGAGGTAGATAGAAAAGGTAGAGAGAGAGAGAGAGAGAGAGAGAGAGAGAGACAGAGAGACATAGAGAGAGAGAGAGAGAGAGAGAGAGAGAGAGCGAGACAGACAGAGATAGAGAGATAGGGAGAGAGGAGAAGGAATAGAGGAAGAGCTATAAGCAGACAGACAGACAAACCGAGAATTTAAGAAGAGAAGAAGAAAAAGGTAGATTAGTGAAGAAATAAAACAATAATAATTCCATATACATCGATTTATTAATGAGATGATGAAGATTAAAAAGTGGGAGAACTTATTAAGATATATATTTTAGGTATTTATCTATATGTTTGTGTATATTTATTTATTTCAATTTCTATATCTACTGCAAAACTTTGATTTTGATATACAAAATCATTTTTATATAACAGTGTGTGTATGTGTGTGTGTGTGTGTGTATGTGTATCTCTGTGTGTATGTGTTTCTGTGTATGTTTTTCTCCATGTTTTTTTTTTCTGTCTCAAATCCCACTCCTATGCAGTATTCGAATCCATAAATTTATACAATTCAAAAACTAAGAAAAAGGCCTCTTTTTGTGATCTATATCCCACAAAGAAATTATTATCAACAATAATTTCGCCTCTATCTCCACCGCCGTGATTCTGAAAAGAATAAAATAAATTTTTTTCTCTTCCCTTTTTGAGATGAGTCAGCCACGATCCACAGTTTGGGACGAGGATCACGTTTGAACATGTTTGCAATTTTTGCTACTCGAAGGTGGGTCTTTGAGCCTGAATGGGTCTGTTATATAATTACTCTTTTCGTTTCTGCTTCGCCTTCTTAGCTAACTTAGGTGGTTCGATGACCCGACTCGAGAATTTGTATGTCTCTCTTTCTCTTTCTCTCTCTCTCATTTTCTCTCTCTCTCTCTCTATCTATCTATCTATCTATCTCTATCTCTCTCTCATTTTCTCTCTCATTTTCTCTCTCTCATTCTCTCTCTCATTCTCTCTCTCATTCTCTCTTTCATTCTCTCTCTCATTCTCTCTCTCACTCTCTCTCTCTCTCTCTCTCTGTCCCTCTCTCTCTCTCTCTCTCTCTCTCTCTCTCTCTCTCTCTCTCATTCTCTCTCTCATTCTCTGTCTTTCACTCTCTCTCATTTTCTCTCTCTCTCTTACTCTCTCTCTCTCTCTCTCTCTCTCTCTCTCTCTCTCTCTCTCTCTCTCTCTCTCTCTCTCTCTCTCTCTCTCTCTCTCTCTCTCTCTCTCTCTCTCTCTCTCTCTTCTCTCTCATTCTATCTCTCATCTCTCTCTCTCTCTCTCTCTCTCTCTCTCTCTCTCATCCTCTCGCCGTCTCTCTCCCTCCCTCCTTCTCTCCCTCCCATCTCTCTCTCTCTCTCTCTCTCTCCATCTATCTATCTATCTCTCTCTCTCACTCTCTCTCTCTCTCTAACAGGCAGTTTCATTTTCCTGTCCACACACAGCCCACACCACGCAAATAAACACTCTACCGCGGTACACGCGATACCGGGAAAATGACCGAACCGCCCGAAGCCTGCCGGGCACTGCCTCCTGACCCCAGCCCCCCTGACCCCAGCCCCCCTGACCCCCGTTACCTCCGCTTGCCATACACGAAATCTCTAGATTCACTTATCCCCCCTCTTCATTGCTCCTTCCCCTCTCCCCCCCTCCTTCCAGCCCCCGCCCCCCTCTCTTTTTATCCCCGATCTCTTCTCCCCCTCTCTCTCCTCTCCTCTCTTTCTCTGTTCTTCTGTTTCCCGTTTTTCTCTCTCCTTCACCCCTCTGTAACCCCCTCTCCCTTCTCTGTCCCCTCCAAACCACTCCCTCCACCCGTTTCGGCTCTCTCCCCACCAGTCCCCCGCCCCCACGTTTCACCTCCCTAAACACCCACCCCACCCCATTCCATCCACAAACCATCAGGGGGGGGGGGGGGTGGGGGGGGGGGGGGGTGGGGGGGGGGGAGGCCACACCCCCCCCTCTCCCCTTCCTTTCCATCACCCTCTCCCCTCCCCTTGTCAACACCCCACTTACCCCCCTCCCTCCCTCCCTTCCATCACCCCCTCCCCCTCCCTTTCATCACCCCCTCCCCCTCCCTCCCTCCCTTCCATCACCCCTTCCCTCCCCCTCCCTTCCATCCCGACCAATTCCATCACCCCCCCTCCCCTTCCTTCCATCACCTCTCCCCAAAACTCCACATCACCCACTCCAACCCTTCCTCCAATAAACCCTTCCACCGCCCCCTCCCCTTCCCTCCATCCCTTCCCTCCATCCCTTCCTCCCCCCTTCCCCCTCCCTTCCATCTCCCCTTCCCCCTCCCTTCCATCACCCCTTCCCCCTCCCTTCCATCAATCAACCACACAACTACCCCACCACCCACCACCCCTCCCCCCACCTCCCTCCTTCCATCGCCCTCTCCCTCCCCCTCCCCTTCCATCCCCCCCTCCCCCTCCCTTCCCACACACCCTCCCCCTCCCTTCCATCCCCCCCTCTCCCCCTCCCCCTTCCTTCCATCACCCCCTCCCCCTCCCTCCTTCCCTTCCATCACCCCCTCTCCCTTCCACAACCTCCTCCCTCCCCCTTCCTTCCTTCATCCACTCCCTCCCCCTCCCTCCCTCCCTTCACCCCCGTTTCTCTCCCCTCCCCCTCCCCTTCCCCTCCCTCCCACCTTCTAGTCAATATCTTGGCAAGTCGGTCACATCTCAATTTTGAATCTATTACACGAATGGTGACTACCCTTCCCTGAAAATCGTTACGAGGCGTCGGACATTCCATCCACCTATCCGCACCTCCCTTATTTCCCTCTTCCCTATGAGCCCCATCTTTAATACACCTGCTCACGATGTCAAGCCCCTCCTTCGGCCACCCAATTTAATCTACCATAAATTAATATGGGCTGGATCTATAGTGCTAGATCCCTCCCACACAGGCACCAATCGGCTGACCGAGGCAATACCCTCCTTGCCTTGGTCGTTTCATCAGGCTGCAATATTGGGTATCGACCCCAGTTGGGGCTTGGAGTTGCTCGACTGTGGGAGGGAGGGTAGGGAAGGGGGGAGGGAGGGAGGGAGGGAGGGAGGGTAGGTAGGTGGGTGGGTAGTGGGGGGAGGGAGGGTGGGTGGATGGGTGGTAGGGTGGGAAGGGGGGAGGGGGAGGGAGTGAGGGTGGGTGGGTGGGTGGGGGGAGGGAGGGTGGGTGGGTGGGTGAGTGGGTGGGAGGGAGGGAGAGGGAGGGTAGGTGGGTAGGTTGGGGGAGGGGGGAGGAGGAAAGAGAGGGAAGGAGAGAGGAAGGAAGGGTGGGAGGGAAGGGGGGGGGGAGGTGAGGGAGGGAGGGAGAAAGGGAAGGGGGGAGGGTGGGTGGGTGGGAGAGAGGGTAGGTGGGCGGGTGGGAGGGAAGGGGGGAGGGAGGGTGGGTTAGGAGGGAGATGGAAAGAGAGGGAAGGAGGGAGGAAGGGAGGGAAGGTGAGTGGGAGAGAAGGAGAGGGAGGGTAGGAGCGGGTTGATAGAAGGGAGAAGCAGAGGAGAGGGAGATGGGTGGTGGGCGGGCTGGG
>NW_028234410.1:34228583-34231083 GCF_977035675.1 Penaeus japonicus
TCTTTTTTTTTTTTGCCATTAACACCCGTTAGCCAAATTAATGGACGCAAAAGTACAAACTAGAAGCGGTCATCTTTCTTTCTTTTTTTCTTGTAAAGTGACAGGCAGACAAGCGTGATCCGAACACATAGACTCAAAATGGAGATTTTTTTCTTCTGGGGTGTTTTCACTCTTTCTTCCGAGAGCCTTTAGGTGTTCTATCAAGTGGCCATTCAGAATGTCGTAAAGGGGTAGCGTTACGACCACTTAGGTAATAATAACACTAGCGTCTTCGTTTGTCTTGAGAGAATCTTATTAACGAGAGAGTCTTGCCTGTCGGGAAGTCATTGTCAGTGAGGAAATCGTCTCGAAAGAAATTGATAAAAGGTTTAGATACATTCATACATACTTGCTTTATTACAGAGACAACGTCTGAGAGAGGGGGGGAGGGAAGGAGGGAGGGAGAGATAGAAAGAAAGAAAGAGAGAGAAATGCAGAAGAAAAGTCGGTTCCGAACCATCACGAAACCTCTAAAGGAAAGAGAGAGAGAGAAGGAGAAAGAGAAAGAAAGAGAGGGAAAGAAAATCCGAATCCGAACATGAATCCAGTCAGTTTCGAACCTCTCACGAAACCTCTAAAAGAGAGAGAAAGAGAAAGAGAAAAAAACAGAAACAGAATCACGAAACCTCTGAACGAACCAACTCTTCGAAGACCCGAAACCCACTCGATCGCCGCCATGACACGCGACCGGACACCTCAGTACTTCCAGACGAAGAATGAGCCCCTCTTTGTCACTTCTCAGTCGTGCCTGTCACTGCCCCGGCCACTCGGGACATTGATTTCGTCACGGGCTAGATTATACGCCGCCATGACACCCGTCCGCGGAAATAAATAGCCCCAAATAAGGAAGAATTGGAAGGTATAAATCTTGGCGACGTGACTACACTGTGTTGCACCAACGGCCATTTTTAACTTCCTGATTAGCCCGCCTTTGGAAATTGGTTGCTCGGCGGGACACGGCGGGCGATGGGCGGCTTTGGTGAGTGCATGACGGATGAACTCGTTTTAACGCGGGTTGGGTCCGTGAGGTTGGGAGGCGGGGATTTTTTTTATTTTTTTTATTGAAAGGTTTAGAAAAACCCATTATTAGGGTTTTATTTTATCTTTATCTCTCTTTTTTTTTCTCTCTCTCTATATATAAATATATATATATCCTTACCTAATTACTTATGCATCATTCTATTCCTTTAAATATTTCGGGGTGAAATATCCCTTTACCAAGTGCAGAAACGATCCAAAACACATACGTATTTTCACAAAAAGAATTCGCGTTTTCGTGAAAAATAGAACCAAAGGTGATGAAGTGTGTCATATCACGAAATAAAAGCGAATGTCACTTCATTCATATCAGCACGATGAAAATTTAATACCAAGGTGCGTATTTACAGAAGATAACAATGGCGCGAATATCATAAGCATAAGGGAATTGCGTGCTACGTGTTCTGGCAACGATGGTAATTGTCGTTCTCAATATTTGTATTTTATTGAAGATCATTACGAGCAAGTCAACTTAAGAAAGAAACTGCATCTATCTATGCATCAATTAATTAATCATTTATCCATTCATCCATCTATCCATCTATCTAGTTATCCATCCATCTATCTATCTATATATCTATCCATCCAGCCATCCATCTTTTTATCTCTCTCTCTCTGTCTTTCTCTTTTTCTTTCTTTCTCTCTCTTAGTCTCTCTCTCTCTCTCTCTCTCTCTCTCTCTCTCTCTCTCTCTCTCTCTCTCTGTCTCTCTCTATCTCTCTCTCTCTCTCTCTCTCTCTCTATCTATCTGGCCCTCTTTTACCTAACAAAAGTGTAAATTCTGTTTACATATGCACTGACGCACAAACACCATAAGCTTTGCAACCTTTCCTTTTGTCAGTGTCTGTGCAACATCACCCCCCGTTTGTACAGTCTCAAAAAATTCCCACGCTCCCTGTGCTACTTCCTGCCAAGACGTGATAACGGAGTAGAGTAGCTATATATGCATAAACGGGCATTCATATTATAACGACATAGTAATATCATGCAAGTAGCAGGAAATATCATGCAACTAGCAGGTAATATCATGCAATTAGCAGGCAATATCATGCAAGTAGCAGGGAATGTCATGCAAGTAGCTGGTAATATCATGCAAGTAGCTGGTAATATCATGCAAGTAGCAGGTAATGTCATGCAAGTAGCTGGTAATATCATGCAAGTAATAGGTAATGTCATGCAAGTAGCAGGTAATGTCGTGCAAGTAGCAGGTAATATCGTGCAAGTAGCAGGTAATATCATGCAAGTAGCAGGTAATGTCATGCAAGTAGCAGGTAATATCATGCAAGTAGCAGGTAATATCATGCAAGTAATAGGTAATGTCATGCAAGTAGCAGGGAATATCATGCAAGTAGCAGGTAATGTCATGCAAGTAGCAGGTAATGTCATGCAAGTAGCTGGTAATATCATGCATGTAGCTGGTAATA
>NW_028234410.1:34256083-34268583 GCF_977035675.1 Penaeus japonicus
TTTCTCCCTCGGTTTCTTCCGCTCTCTCTCTCTCTCTCTCTCTCTCTCTCTCTCGGGCTCTCTCTCTCTCTCTCTCTCTCTCTCTCTCTCTCTCTCTCTCTCTCTCTCTCTCTCTCTCTCTCTCTCTCTCTCTCTCTCTCTCTCTCTCTCTCTCTCTCTCATTCTCTCATTCTCTCATTCTTCCTCTCACTTTCTCTCTCGTTCGCCATTTGTCTCTCTTTCTGTCTAAATGCCTTTATCTATTTATCATCAATTCATCTATCTATCTCTGCCCAAGTCTACCTTATGGCTGCCAGTCCCTCTCTCTCCATTTATTTCTGTTTTTATCTCTTTCTCTCAACTTTCCTCACTCACTCTTTCCCTCCTTCCCTCCTCTTCTGCTTTTTCTTATTACTTTTTTCTTTAACTTAAGCCCTTCTCTCCTCCCTTCTCCCTCCCTTCCTCCAAGCTTCCACTATCTCCCTCTTCCCGCTTTAGCCATTCCTCCTCCTCCTCCGCCCCCACCCCACCCCACCCCCACCGCCATCCCATCACCATCCCCATCCCCTACCTCCTTCCCCTTCCACCCTCCACCCTAATCCCACCCTCCCCTCTACCCTCTCCCTACCCCCTCCACCCACCCCCTATCCCCCTCCACCCTCTCCCTACCCCCCTCCACCCACTCCCTACCCCCCTCCACCCACCCCCTATCCCCCTCCACCCTCTCCCTACCCTCCTCCACCCTCTCCCTACTCCCCTCCACCCTCTCCCCACCCACCTCCACCCTCTCCCTACCTCCTCCCCCTAATCCCACCCTCTCCCGACCCCCCTCCACCCTAATTCCCTCCCTCCCCCCTCACTAATCCCCTCCCTCCCCTCCCCCCTCCCTCCCAGAACTGTCGCTAAGGCAAGCCAGGAACTCTTCTATTCACCTTCAGTAACGAACCCTGACTGAAGGTTGGGGGGGGGAGGGGGAGGGGGAGGTGGGGATGAGAAGAGGGGGAGAGTCGGCCCTTTTTAAGCCACCTCTTGCTTCGTGCGAGGGGAAAAGAAGGAGATGCCCGAAAGAGGGGAATTCTGGGGGAGATGGTAACAGGTTTTGAAAGGGAGGGGGAGGGGAGGAGGGGGAGAGGAAGGGATGGGGTGAAAGGATGTTTGTTTGTTTGTTTGTTTTTTGTCTTGGGTAACTTACTTAGATGGGTCTTTTGTGACGAATGGGTCACGTCCGTTGGTATTGTTGTTGCTGTTGCTATTGTTTTTTTGTTTTTTTTCTTTCTTTTCTTTTCTTTTTTGCTGGTGTTGTGATGTTGTTTTTTGCTTTTTGTTGTAGTCGTTGTTATTGCTGCTGTTTTTGTTTGTTATTGCTAGTGTTTTTATGCTGCTGTTGTTGTTAATGTTATATTTCGTTGTTGATCATGATATTTTTGTTTGTTTGATATCCCACACTATCTTCCAGTCACAGTTTTTCGAAATCTTTTCAATATTTCCACATCATTTTATTCCTTTTTTACTCCAATACACTTCCTTCTCCACTCTAGATCTTCCTCTACTACTCGTACCTCTAATCCACACACAGCCACGCAAACTCCACAAGTCCGCATCGTCCACTAGAATCAACCATGTTCCACTATGCTCCACCCAGAAACACATTCCACATACTCTCCACCAGATCCACATTCCCTAGACGCGTGAGATCCACTTCTGCCTCAAACCGATACTACATTCACACACACACGAAAATTCTTTTACGTCTTTCCACTTCACAGTCTAAGGCGTCCTAAAAAGTGACCCCCCCCCTCACCCCCCTCTTCGCCCCCGGGTCTCTTTCCTCCTCCTCCCCCTCCTCCTCTCTCTCCTCCTCCTCTTCTTCTTCTTCCTCTTCTTCCTCCTACTCCTCTTCCTGTTCCTCCTCCTCCTCCTCCTCTTCTTCTTCTTCCTCTTCCTCTCCTCTCTCTCTCTCCTCTCTTCTCTCTCTCTCTCTCTCTGCTTCCCTCCTCCCCTCCCTTCTCATCCTCGCTTCTTCCTCTTCTTCTTCCTCCTCTTCCTCCTCCTCCTCCTCCTCCTCTTCTTCTTCTTCTTCCTTTTCCTCTTTCTCTTAACCGTGCTCCTTCTCTTGATCCTACTCCATCTCCTACTTCTACTCATCCGCAACCTCCACTTCCTCCTTTTTCCTTCTCTTCCTCTTCTTCCTCCTCTTTTGCTTCCTAATCCTCCTACTCCTCCTTCTCTTCCTTCTCCTCCCCCGTCTTCCTCTACCTCCTCCTCTTCCTCCTCTTCGTTTTTCTCCTCTTCCTCTTTAACCTTTCCTACTCCGCCTACTCCTCCGCCCTCTGACAGAAGACTAAAGAGAGACAAATAGACAGACAGATGCACAGGGATAGATAGACAGAAAGACAATCAGATAGACAGGCAGAAAGAGAGAGAGAAAGAGAGAGAGAGAGAGAGAGAGAGAGAGAGGGAGAGAGAGGGAGGGAGGGAGGAAATAGAAAAGAGAAAGAAAAAAGCAGAGAAAAATGAGAAGAGAAAAAACATAAGGAAGAAAAAACAGAAAGAAAGAGAATAGAGAGACGAGAGAGAGGGAGGAAAGTGAAGAAGAAGAGAGAGAGAGAGAGGGAGAGGGAGGGAAAAAGAGAGAGAGAGAGAGAGAGAGAGGGAGAGGGGAAAGAAGGAGCAGACGGAGAGGATTGAGGGAGGACAGGAAAAGAAGAGAGAGCGAAAGATGAGGGAAGTGAGGGAGAGGGTGGAAGTGCAGAGAGAAGAGAGGAGAAGAGAGTTAGATAGATAGATAGAGAGAGAGAGAGAGAGGGAGGGAGGGAGGAAGACAAACAAAGACACACATGGAGAGAGACAGAGAAAAGAAAATACGAACGAGAAAAAAAATCTGATGCCACACTGCCTATATAGGGAGTGAGGGGAGGAGAGAGGGAATAGAGGGAAGGGGAGGCTGTTACCCGGGGTGTTCCATTCACCATTCACACCTCTCCGCATACTTGACTTTTAAAAAAATCCCCTTTTTTTTCTTTCTTATTCTTTCTCCCTCTTTCTTTCTTTTTTTTTTCTCTCTCTTTCTTTTTGTTTCTTTCTTTCTCTCTCCCTCTCCCTCTTCCTCTCTCTCTCCCTCTTCCTCTCTCTCTCCCTCTTCCTCTCTCTCTCCTTCTCTCCCTCCCTCTCTCTCTCCCACTTCCATCTCGCCTCTCTACATCCTCCTCTACCTCATCCTTCAATCTTCCCTTCCCTCTCTCGCTCCCCTCTCTCCCCATCATCCTCTCTCTCTCTCGTCCCCCCTTCCTCTCTCTCTCTCGTCTCTCCTCGATCCTCTCTCTCTCTCTCTCCTCATACTCACTCTCCTCTCTCCTCTCTCATCTCTCTCGTCTCTCCCTCCTATTCTCTCTCTCTCTCTCTCTCCTCTCTCTCTCTCCTCTCTCTCCTCTCCCCCTCCCTCATCCCTCTCTCTCTCATCTCTCTCCTCTCTCTCTCTCCTCTCATCTTCATGAGCCCTCTCTCTCTCTCTCTCTCTCTCTCTTCTCTCTCTCTCTCTCTCTCTCTCTCTCTCTCTTCTCGTCTCTCTCTCCTTCTCTCTCTCTCTCTCTCTCTCCCCTCTCTCTCTCTCTCCCCCTCCTCCCCCCTCCCCCCCTCTCTGTCTCTCTCTCTCTCTCTCTCTCTCTCACTCTCTCTCTCCCTCTCTCTCCTTCTCTCTCCCTCTCTCTCCTTCTCTTTCCTTCTCTCCCTCCCTCTCTCCTTCTCCCCCCCCCCCCCCCTCTCTCTCTCTCTCTCTCTCTCTCTCTCTCTCTCTTTCTCTCTCTCTCTCGCGTTAACGAGGGTCCACCTTTTCATGGAGTTCCAATGACGATTTCTAAGGCGCCGGGAGATGATGTGTGTGATCAGAGGGATGATGTGAAGTGAGAGTGATGTGATGTGAGAGGTGATCTTTATTGATGTGTGATGTGAAGTGAGGATGACGTGATGCGGTAGTGATTTTGTTGATGTGTGATGTGAAGTGAGGGTGACGTGATGTGAGAGGTGATTTTTATTGATGTGTGATGTGAAGTGAGGGTGACGTGATGCGGTAGAGATTTTGTTGATGTGTGATGTAAGGTGAGAGTGATGTGCTTTGATGCTCTTCTTTATTGATGTGTGATATGAAGTGAAAGTGACATGATGTGGTGTGGATCTTTATTAAAGTGTGATTGTGATTTGAGCGAGATGTGATTAGCTGGTGATCATTATCGATGTGTTATGTGAGATGGAAGTGACATGATGTGATGAGCTTTACTGAAGTATATATTATGTGAGGTGAAAGTGATATGATGAGATTTATCTTAATTGATTTACGATTTGAAGCGAAAAAGACATGATGTGGTGGTGCTCTACATTGATGTATGATGTGAAGTGAAAGTGACATGACGTACAAACAGCCATATTATGATTTGGATAATAATGATGATAATTTGATAATGAATATCAGAGTAACAATAATAATAATGATAATAATGATAATTATAATAAGATTTTTGCGCTTCTAGGATAATATGTTTGTATATGTGTTACCATGTATATATCAAATGAGAATGAATAAGACCAAGAAATTAAATATCTTTTTTCATTGACAATCAAATGCTGTCTGCAATAACATCTTATTTTCCAAATAGATAGAAAACCACTATTTTCCCATATTCGATCATATTACTAAAAATCGTAGAACAAACACGAACTTCTACCAAAGCCAAAAGACTGGCCTTAGAAGGGGGAGGGGGGGTAGCTCGAAACCCAAAGATATTTTAAAAACTATGTGTTACTCTTGCTTACGTATTCAAACATATGCAAAACATCATCATTACAACGGTACATCTGCCAAACATCAAGTTCCGTGTATCTACAATATTCAAATCATCCCCATAATACTGTCACCATCACAAACAGCAACTGTCACCTTCACCATCACCACAACAGTAACAACCACAATACCACACACGAACAACAATGTTTCACGTCCCCGCAGTCGTAAGACATGCGCAATTACCATATTTCTTAACCACTGTCTTGAGGGCTGTCTTGAGAGGCTCTCCCCTCCCCTATAAGTTTTTATTGCTGTCGCCAACGCCCCACATTTGTTTCTAATTAATCTCGCGCCCCCTGAGGTGAAACAAAAGACAGTCGCGCCAACAGATGACAGTTAAAGTTCCCGCGCTTTTCTTGCGGTCAGCGTTGCCATCAAGGTGATAGATCTTAATCTTAGGGTCTGAAATTGTATTGAGTAGTTATTGTTTGAGTAAATCATATATCTAACGAATTCGTAATTTAAGAAAGAATTATACATCAGTTCGGTGAATCCGCTGGTCAATTACATAAATATATGGTCTGAAACGAACTTTTTCCCCTTCCACAGGTGACGAAAAGGTGGTAACACTGGAAGAACCCTGGGTGGCTGATGAAGACGTGTCATTGATTTGACGCCAAAGATTTTACCATCAACACAACGATTTCCTTTTTCGGCCCAGATGCACACCCGCGTCCCCTTCTCCCGAGGGAACTGAACTTGCATTCGCTTCCTTTTTGTCTCCTTGCTCGCTTTTGTCACAGTAATGGACCGCTGATTTGACGGCAGGAATGTTCCCAATCACGGTTAAGAACTTCCTATCGCCAGAGGAAAAGATTTATGATAATAATGTATCTCTGCAACGGGAATGTTCGGGCTTGGTGGGCTGTATGGCTGGCCTTTGACGAGAAGCACAAAGCCACGCTCTTCCTGCGCTCAAGTTGTTCCTAGGGTGTATAGCTTTTTATCACGGCAATTTGCTCTCACTTTACTTCATCTCTCCAGAAACTGCCGTAGGGAGAAAGAACATGCGGGACTTTGTGGGAAGAGTTTATTCCTAAAAGGGGAACAGACATAGTCTATTTTAAAACATCTGCAAGAGCAGGTTCCCTTGGGGTTTTGAAGCTAAGAGAGAGTGGGTGAGTTAGAGAGATAACCAAGGACTATTCTCTCTCTCTCTCTCTCTCTCTCTCTCTCTCTCTTTCTCTCTCTCTCTTTCTCTCTCTCTCTCTCTCTCTCTCTTTCTCTCTCTCTTTCTCTCTCTCTTTCTCTCTCTCTCTCTCTCGCTCTCTCTGTGTGTGTGTGCGTGCTCTCGCCCTCACACTCCTTTTCAAAAGGAGAAAATAGACACAAGCCCACAACAGAGGTCGAAATTAGCGTCTTCTCTTATTGTCACAGTTGGTATGCGAGTCATGACGCCGCAGAATTATGTCCACAAGACAAATTTAATGGGGTTATTTGCATACCGAATTCCTCCCACCTTGTACGCGACGGATTTAAGCCCTTGATTTAAACCTTACCCACCGCAATACTGTCTCTGTAAAAGAACTACCAAAAGCTTTCTTTTATGTACGTACATGTATCTGCAAGCTGTATAGTACACAAAGTAAACATAAAAGCATCTTGAAGACGTCGCTCTCACTGCAGAGATGCATAAAAAAGGAAGAAAAAAATGAGTTAGTATCCCTCTGCCGCAACATCGCGCATCTGCTGGCCCGGTTTCCCTTGACGAATTTCGAGAGGATATATATATATATCGCGAGTGAATATCAAGTGGCACGAAATCATTCACGGTTTCATACTAATTCATCCCTTTAATCAAAACTGACATCGAGGGAAACAGCGACTTGGCCAGAAATCCACAAATTGATAAGAATACGAAATATGATATTAAATGGAGTCACGGGAGATCATCAAAGTGACACGTGATTTCCACACATCAATCATGATATCAGACACTTTGATCGCATTTGGATCTTCTAAACTTATCGAAAAAGATACTTAACGAGATCATAAAGACAGAAAGAGTATAATACACTATTTTTTTACATGTTTAAGATACGAAATTACGACACCAACGCTAGAAAGAACAACAAAAGAGACAGTTCAACAGAAAAACGAAAGAAAAGAAAAAAGAAAATAGATCATAAAATAAGATGTGAAAGAACGAATACAAACAGAATATAAAATAAGACATAAAAAGTATATATACCGTGTATATACCGGCATTGTGATCGTATACATGAGACGAGGAAATGTTCTTTTTATTTTCTGCTGGCGAACAGAGGAAGTGCGCGGTGCGTGTGACCTGGCATCAGTGTGATATGTGTAGACTTGGTATGTTTTAATACATATATTTCATTATATTCAAGCTGATTATGACTTCAGGTAATAATGTTTAATGTTTACAAGGATGCATATACGTTTATGTAATCTCCGATCTTTCTTTCGATTTATCTCTCCTCTCTCTCTTTCGAATTCTCTTTCTCTCTCTCTCTCTTTTTATCTCTCTTTTTATCTCTCTTTTTATCTCTCTCTCTCTTTCTCTCTCTCTCTCTCTCTCTCTCTCTCTCTCTCTCTCTCTCTCTATATATATATATATATATATATATATATATTATATATATATATATATATTTATATATAGTTACACATACATATATATATATATATATATATAATATATATATATATAATATATATATTGTCTATATATATATATATATATAGTTACGCATACATATATATATTATTATATATATATATATATATATATATATATATAATATATAATATGTTACTCTCAATATGAATACTAGGGCCTAATGTGTTAACATTAGCGCAACATTTTGCCTAATGTTTATATTGTGCATAAAACCTAACCTAACCTACTAACCTAATCTAATCTAAACTAACCTCATCTAACCATTTTTCCCAAATGTCCAACATTAGGGACAACTCTTCACCTTCGGAGTCGTAACATATATATATATATATTTTATATATATATATATTATATATATATTATATATATATATATAATATGTTTTGAGATGTATATAAGATATATGTAGTATATATAAGATATATATATATATATATATGTGTTAGGGTGTGTGTGTGTGTGTGTGTGTGGGGTGTAGCATGGGGTGTATGTTATAGTATATATATATACATGATATATATATATTTGATAAATGTTATTTATAAAAATATATATATATATAGGTATTATATTGGTATGTATATAGGTATTATATATGAATATATATAGATATATGAGATTTATTAGATATAATATATATATTGTTATATATATATTAATGTAATATATGGATATATTTATATATTTTGGATATATATTTATAATATATATATATATACATATATATAATATTTTTGTATTAATATTATATATACATATATTATATATATATGTATTATATATTATTTATATATTTAAATATATATTGATAAGTATATATATATATATATGATGATTATAGTGTATATATATCATAGATATAAATATTATTATATATATATGATATTAATAATAGATATATAGATATATATACCTATATCGTAGCATATAAATATATTTATGTATTAGATATACATGTCTATAGATATTTTTATTATAATTTATAGATATATATATATATATTTTAGGATTTATATAATTGCAGGTATATTATATTTATTTACAATCATATAATTACTATAGATATATATTTTTTGGATGTTATATGTTTATATATATATATCATGAATATGATATATAAATATTAGATATTTTGATATAGTTTGCATTTTGAGTTAGATTTGTATGTATATATGTATATATTGCATATATGTATTTATTTTATTTATTTATATATTTTATAATATATATATATATATTTGATACATATATTAATTATAGGATATTATTTTATATATATATATAATAGATTGTTATTAGTTAGGTTGATGTATATAATATATATATAATATATATATATATTTATATTATATTTATATAGGTAGGTATAATACATATATTTATATATACAGATATATATACATACTATATATATATATATATATCTTTATATTCTTTATATATGATAATTTTATGTATAAATGATATTAGTTACATATATATATATTATGATTTTATATATATATATAGATTATGTATATATTGAATATATATTTTGATTTTATATTTATTTATATATGTGTATATATATTACTTATTTATTTGTATTAGATTTAATATATATATCTACATTTTATATTTATATATTTATATATATAGTTTATATATATTATATATATAGATATGTGTTGTGTGTATATATATATATATATATTTTATTTATTATTATAATATATATATATATATATATATATATATATATAGATATATATATGTTTTATTTATATATATGGTTATGTATGTATGTATATAGATTATTTATATATATATATTTATTTATATATATTTATATATATCTCTATATATATATTTTTTAATAGACATCATATATATTTTTATATATATATATATATATATATATATATATTATATGTATATATATATATATATATATAATTATATATATTATTATTATTTTTTTTATATGTTTTTAGATACATATATATTTGTATATATATATATATTTAGATGTATATTGATATTGATAGAGAGATAAATATATATTATATTTTTTTTGTTTGTTAGTTATTTTAATATATTTTAAAATATATATATATAATATATATATATATAAATACTATAAAATATATATAAAATATATAGATAATATATATATTATATAATATAATAATATATATATATTATATATATATAATAATATATAAAACACAACAAAAAAAAAAAAATATATATATATATAATATATATATATATATATAAAAAATATACCCCACCCCTCCCTCCTACCCCTATTCCTATCCCTTCCTCCTCCCCTTCCCCCCCTTCTCGCGCTGAGAGCCCTTTTCCCCTACCCTTCTCACCTTCCCCGACTCACCTCCCCCCCCCCCTTCTTACCCTTTATCCCCGATCCTACCCCCCAACCACCAGATTGCCTTCACCCTCTCGACCCACTTTCCCGTCCCTCCCTCTCTCTCTCTCTTCTCTCTAGACTCTTCTCCCTCTCGATCTTTCAGTCGTCATCTCTCCTCTTCCCTCTCTCTCTCTCTCTCTCTCTCTCTCTCTCTCCGTCTCTCTCTCTCTCTCTCCCTCTCTTCCTCTCCCTCCTTCTCTCTCTCTCTCTCTCCATCCCTCTCGCTCTTACTCACTTTCTATCCCTCTCTCTTTTCCTCTCACCCTCTCCATCTCCTTCCTTTCCATCTCCCTTTCCCTCTCCCTCCCCCCTTATAGAGCCTGCTGATACCCTTGCTCGCTCGACAAAAACTGTCCCGGTGTTGGAACAAGAATATAAGTGAGTTAAAAGCCCCTCTCTAACTCTGTAATTTACTTTGGCTACAAAAGGGCACCAACGAAATTTTGTCCACCACGCCATCTATGGGCGAGAAAATGCATGAGAAAAACGGAAGATTGGCATAATGTTAATGTGAAAAGTAATATTAGCGGGTTTTTTTTATTATTATTATTGTTGTTATTGGCGATGTTATTATTATTGTTATGACTGTTGTTGTTAGTATTATTAGCGTTGTTGTGTTTGTTATGATCATGATTATTATGACTAATACTAACTCTAATTCTATATGTATGATGATCCTTATTGTTATTATTATCATTGTTATCATCAATATCTTTATTAATGCTATTTTCATCACTATTATTATTATCATTGTCATTATCACATTAATACTTCTATTACTGCCGTTGAAATTTATAACTTATTGTTGATATTGTTACAGTGAATTTCTAAATCTTTACTATCATCTCTCTCTCTCTCTCTCTCTCTCTCTCTCTCTCTTACTCTCTCTTTCTCACTCTCTCTCTCTCTCTCTCTCTCTCTCTCTCTCTCTCTCTCTCTCTCTCTCTCTCTCTCTCTCCCTCTCTCTCTCTCTCTCTCCTCTCTCCCCCTCTCCCTCTCTCCCTCTCTCTCTCCTCCTCTCCATCTCTCGCTCGCATCTCTCTCTCATCTCTCTCTCGCGTCATTTCTGTTCTCAGAATCATTGCAATATAAAATGGCAAAGAGAGAGAATAGCTAATATTATAAAACAATATCTCAGTATTATCTGGTAACAGTAATAATGATGAATTGCAAGTTTGATAAAGATAATATCATGGAATGAGACGACAATGATGAATAACGATTATGATATGATATAATGATCATGATGAGGATGATATGATAGTACCTTGATAGATAAGAAGATAGGATGATATGATAAGTGATGATGATGATGATGATGATAATGATAGTACTGATAATGATAACGACAATTAAAGATTTGTGATATAACAAAAAAATATAACAATGTCAATAACAAACCCAAAGATTAATGACATCGAGATGAACAAAAACAAAGCATAGAAGGAGAGAAAAAGTAAAAAATAAAAAGACAAAAGACCAAAAAGATCATGAAAAGGATAAAAAAAAAAATTAAATAAAAGAGAAGTAGATAGAAAAAAAGAAACGAAAAAAAAAAGAAAAAAAAAAGTAAATAGATCAGAGAGAGAAAAAATAAGAAAAAGAGAAAATAAAATCAACGAATAAAAGAAAGAGAGAAAAACAAAAAAAACATACGAAAAAAACAACAACACACATTGCAGAAAAAAATTCACTCAACGATCCCTGAAGCCTACCCCTTCCCGGCACAGGTGCAAAGGTTGAATTTTTGCATTTAAAAATTTATTTGCAAGCCGAAGTGAGAGATGAACGAGCACCCTTGTCCAGACAGAGGGAGAGGAGGAGGAGAGAAGATGGAAATGGAGAGGAGGAAGGAGGAGATGGAATGGGTGGAAAAAGAGGAGGGGGAGGAAGTAGGAAGGAGACGGTGTGAAAGGGAGGAAGTGCTGAAGGAAAAAGGTGAAAGGGAGGAAAGGGGAAGAGAAGGGTGGAAAGGGAGAAAGGAAGAGAAGTATGGTGGAAAAGAGGAGAAGTGAAAAGAAAGAGGAGAGAAGGGGTGAAGGGAGTAAAGGAGGATGGATAGAGAAAGGGAGAAAAGTGGGAAGAGAAGGGGTGAAAGGAGAGGAGAGAATGAAAGGGTAAAGGTAAGGATGAAAGGGGGTGTAAAGGAAGAGAAGGGTGAAAAGGAGAGAGGAAGTGAGGGGGATGTTAGAGGAGGAGAAGGGTAAAAGGAGGGGAGGAAGGAGAAGGGGTGAAAGAGATGGGGAAAAAAAGGTGGGAGAGGGAAGGAGAAGGTGCAAAGGAGAAGAGAAGAGAAAGGGTGGAAAGGGAGGAAAGAGGTGAAGAGAAGGGGTGAAAGGAGACAGGAGAGACGGGTGTGGAAAGGAGGAAGAGGAAGGAGATGGAAATGAAAGGGAGAGGAGGGAAGGAAAGGTGAAAGGAGGAAGTGAAGAGAAGTGGAAGGAGAGAAGAGAATGGGAAGGGGGTGGAAAGGGAGGAAGAGGGAAGGAGAAGGGGGTGGAAAGGGAGGAAGAGGGAAGGAGAAGGGGTGAAAGGGAGGAAAGGGAGAACGGGGTGGTGTAAGAGAAGAGGAAGAGAAGGTATGGAAAGAGAAGAGGAAGGAGAAGGTGGTAAGGAGGAGGAGGGAGGGA
>NW_028234410.1:34286083-34298583 GCF_977035675.1 Penaeus japonicus
AAGATTTGCAAGGAATATGTTGCATATGAGTCTACCTCCCTGTCGTCTGCATATGCACAGCTGACACTTTGAAGACCGATAGAACTGACTTATATCATATATGATTAAGAACCGTGCACAGAAGCTTCTTTGATATTGTATGATTGAATGAGAATGAATCAAACTAATTAATAGTGATTTTGATTGATGAAAACCAAATCATAGCAAAACATAAACGATATATGTATACTAATATAATCCAAAATGTAGAACAGTAGACCTTTCCTACATATTTTTTTATGGAGGGGGGCATTTATAATACAGTAACTTTTTCATATAGTAATGTAAATACCTCCCTGGCTGTACTCTGAAATCACGTTGTTGTGGTTCAGTGGTTAAGATCTGTTGTCTCGCGTTCCTAGAGACTCGAGTTCGAACCATGGAAGTATTCATATTTATGTACTCATGTTATTTTGATCGAAGAATATGCTTTATGTATACACAACACTTACCGAGGTTTATTGACGTGGGGAAAAAATAATAACCACACATTTGTTTGGTCAAGGGACCTTTTTTTCTCCATTATTTCTTCATTCCACTGAAGCCTGAGTTTGAGAGAAAAAAAATTGGTTCTCATTTTTGTCGAATGGATTTACAATAGACTCACAAAACGGCCATCTTGCCTTACATGTTTTGTGATTGTGTGAAGTCGATTGATCGTAGAAGTAGTGGTAGTTGTAGCACTAGGAGTAGTAAGAGTAACAGAGATAGTAATAATTGTGGTCTTAATAATCTTGTATTAGATATTTTAGGTGACTGCTTGGTGGTGAGAACAGCAGTCGTAGATGTATTAGTAGCAATAATAAAAGTAATAACTGTAATGACAGTTATTGTTCTCTTTATAGTCAACAGAAAATCAGAGACCTTTATCAAGAAGTAAGAATAATTCAGCCAAAAGAAAAGAGAAACAAACACACAGACAAAAGCTCCATAAAAGAAGCGTAAAGTCAAAAGAGAATAAAAAAAAAATGTTAAAAAAAAGATCATCAACCTGTCAACATCGTAATATACAGACACGAGAGGATTATCTTCTATGCCTTCAACTTTTTCTCTCTGTTTAGTTGCCTCTTCTATACCTCGCCTGTGCCTGTCCCCTTCCCTGACCCCCTGCTGTCATTGCAAAGGGGAAAAGAAGCAATTAGTTAGAGCGCCATAGTAGAGTATCTCTCGCTCTCCCCTCTCGCTCCCAACTCGTGTTTTGTGGCGAGTTGCAAAACAATTTCACGCCGAGGTGAATGGGACCTCATTTTCAACAGGACTTTTTTTTCTTTTTTTTTTTTTTTGTATATATGTGTGTGCTACAAAGCTGTGTAACAAATTGCCATGCAGAGTTTTCGTTAACCGAGAGATAATGAGAGAAAGAAAGCGAGGAAGGAAAACTAGGCTAATGAATATGTTTTGTACCAGGAGCTCTTGCGTCATTCTGTTGTCAGTTAGTCAGCCCGGCCAGGAAGTAGGCATTAAGGAACCCCTAGGTCGAGGTACGTTCGGAAGGGCTACGTTAGGCCTATCTCGGAGTCTCAATCTCATACTTCTCCGGAATGCTCGAAGACAGTCCAAAATAGGTCTATATTGATTCCAACTTACAGGGTAATTGTCAGAAAGAGTTATCTCAGTCGTTATCTTCTGACCATAAGGAAGGCTATGTGAAATTGATTTCCTTTTCCTTGGCATGTGGTAACGGGTTTCTGGATTTGACGACCTAGTGTTGGTCGGTCGTTGGGGCTTTTGTGTTATCTGTTGTTGTTTTTCTCTGACTTTCTCAATTTATCTGTCTATCTACCTATTTATCTCTGTTTCTCTCTATCTATCTACCTATCTATATCCCTCTCTCTTTGTATCTCTCTCTCTCTCTCTCTCTCTCTCTCTCTCTCTCTCTCTCTCTCTCTCTCTCTCTCTCTCTCTCTCTCTCTCTCTCTCTCTCTCTCTCTCTCTCTCTCTCTCTCTCTCTCTCTCTCTCTCTCTCTCTCTCTTTCTCTCTCTCTCTCTCTCTCTCTCTCTCCCTCTTTCTCTCTCTCTTTTTTCACTCTATCTCTATATACCTATATATGTGTGCATACATGTATGTATGTATCTCTCTTCTCTATCTCCATTCCATACGTATATATGTATATCCATACCTACAAACATACTATACGTACATACTCTCATACACACACACTGTCTCAAACACACCCACACACATAGAAGAAATAACAGACACAGAAACACCCACACAACCGTCCGTGCCCAAGGCGTAAAGAGTCCCAAAGATAGATGTAGGGTGACGACTCCTTAGTGAATACTCCGACAAGCCTCGTTACGAAAAGCGAATGAATGATATGCAATCTTCCTTTAGAGACGGTCGCGGGAAGAAGGTTTATGGGACAAAGGGGTCGGGGTATGGTCTATGTGGGGGGAGGGGGGGGTGATGGGGAGGGAGGGGGGGGTAATAAGGATGTAATGAAGGATGAGGGAAGTTAAGGATGATGTGAAAGATGTGTTGTTGTTTTTGTGTTGTTGTTGTTGAATTATGTTAATGGTTTTATGATTAGTGTAGGATATGATTTGGTTTTATGCATAAATGTGCAATATACTGCATGAATGTTTGCACTTTGAAATACTCACGTAAATATACAGATTTCAACATTCGCGAGATTATACACGCACATCGATATACACGTGTTACATGCTCAGCTGGGCAAGAGAGAGATTCTCGTAATGCATCTCAGATAGTTAAATATGACATGTCGTAACCGTAGAGTTTTTCTCGTATTTTGCTACCTTTCCAGCCAACATATTGAGACTCGACTACTTGCAGTAATTTAATTTCTCTCAAACTATTTTCTGTGAGTAGTTAATTTGTATTGCCACACTATTGATATAAATATTGATTCTAATAATTCAACTTCACCCATTAAATTACATGTACCAGAGATTTTCAAGAAATATGTTGCAGATGAATCAATCTCCCTATCGTCTGCATATGCACAGCTGACGCTTTGAAGACCATATCCATTATTTAAGAACCGATTAATTGAACTGGAATGAATCAAACTAATTAATATTGATTTTGATTGATGAAAGGCGTAAACCGAAAGTAAATCATAACAGCGAAAAATAAATGATATCTGTATACTAATATATTAAATTATGTAGAACCAATTATAACATAAACGTTAATTCTAATAACCCATTTCCATACATCAAATTACCAGTACAATAACAGAGTCTAGTAAGTTGGTTATTCAATAGATATCGACATAACCATCTATCTGTCCTCCCGTTTTCTTTCCTCTCCGTTTTCTTTGCATGCAGACTTCATTTGCATGCTAATTCCCAAAGTCAAATAAGCTCCAAGATTTTATTTTCCTCTTTTATCTGGTTGCGACATGTGTTTATGTATGTTTGACGAAGAAACCTTTGTGAGAATGTTAATGTTTGCTTGTGATATCTTGCCTGTGACTGCCTTTGCTTGTGCCTGCGGTTGACTCTGATCCGTGTTTCGATGTACCTTTTGCTTGTTTGTTTTCGTTTGATAATTCGTGTTGTTATCTGTATGCGAATGTAACTGTGTTTGTTGCGTTGTGATTTTATATTTTATGTGTAAACTTTCATGCTCTTACGTATGATAATACATGATATTCACACATAATGCTATCAATATACCTAAGTAAAATATAAAATAGGTAAATGATTTGACGAAAAACTGCTGTTCGGTTGTTCCAGGTTTCTCTTTCTCTTTCTTTCTTTGTTTCTTTTTCTCTTTTTCTCTTTTTCTCTTTCTTTCTCTCTCTCTCTCTCTCTCTCTCTCTCTCTCTCTCTCTCTCTCTCTCTCTCTCTCTCTCTCTCTCTCTCTATCTATCTCTCTCTCTCTCTCTCTCTATCTATCTATCTATCTATCTATCTCTCTCTCTCTCTCTCTCTCTCTCTCTCTCTAACTCTCTCTCTCTCTTCTAACTCTCTTTCTCAATAACAACCACGTCAAATCATCAGCTTATTTAGAGGGCACTTACAACACGAACACCCAAAAAGGCAAAGGAGTGTATCTAATAACCAGTATTAACCAGTATTTCCGACGATATTCGGGTAACAACCCCCATCTTATATTTGCCAAATACCATAATTTCAGCACTTTAATAATAACCTTCCCGAAAATTCCACGGCCTTCATCAAATAAAAAGTTAAAATTACATTCCTCAGGACCATAAAAAAAATTGATAAGGTCCGACCAAACCCAGCTGCTCGTGTGGCTCTGCGGCTGGGGAAGGGAAGGGGAAAGAGGTGAGGGAGAGAGAGAAAGAGAGAAAGAGAGGGAGAGAGAGGGAAAGAGAGAGAGGGAGGGAGAGGGAATGAGAGGGAGGGAGAGTAAGAGAGAGGGAGAGAGAGAGAGGGAGGGAGAGAGAGAGAGAGAGAGAGAGAGAGGGAGAGAGAGAGGGAGGGAGAGAGAGAGGGAGAGAGAGGGGGGAGAGAAAGAGAGAAAAAAAGAGAGGGAGAGAGAGAGAAGGAGAGAGAGAAAGAGAGAGAGAGAGAGAGAGAGAGAGAGAGAGAGAGAGAGAGAGAGAGAGAGGGAGAGAAAGAGAGAGGGAGAGTGAGTGAGAGAGAGAGAGAAAGAGAGAGGGAGGGAGGGAGAGATGAAAGGGAGAAGGAAGGAATTAAGACAAGATAAGAAAGATAGATATATATAGAAGAGTGAAGGAAGGAAAAAATAAGAGAGAGGTGAAGTAAGAAATGTGGTGATAGCTAGATGAGTGAGAGGAGAGAGGACGGATGAAAGGAAGAAATGGGGATTGGAAGAAAGTAAGGAGTAGTACAGGATATTGAAGATAGAGAGAATTGAGGATTGGAAATAGGGAAGGAGTAGTGCAGGATATTGAAGATAGAGAGAGAGGTAGGTGGAGATTGGAGGAGGGAAGAGAGAGAGAGAGAGAGAGAGAGAGAAAGAGAGAGAATGAGAAGATGAATAAGAAGAAGACAAAACAAAACAAAAAAGAAGAGAGGAGAAAAAGACAGAGAAGGAGATGAGAGCCTACAGAAAGAGACACAACAAAAGAAAAAAAAAACAAGAGAAAAGAAAAGAAAAAAAAAAAAACAGAAAACGAAACAAACGAAACAATAACATAGAAAGAGGATACAACCCATCAAGAACAAGAACACAGGTAGGCAGGCATCGCCATAATTACAATTATCATAAAATTACCTTCCCAATGTCTGAAGGCAGATGACCTCGACCCCCTATTATGAGGAAATTTTATCTTTTCCGATATTTTTATTTTCTTTGTCCTGTCTCAATAATCCAATTATCTCTATTCTTTTTGTCTTTTCTTTGTGTTGTTTATTTTTTTGTTTATCTTTTGCACACGGTAGAGTTTTTTTTTTCGTCACTGATTATAATGGTCTGATTGTGCTTCAGTCATCATCGTTTTTTAGTTTTAGTTTTATTTTGTTCCATTGTGCGGTTTGTGTGTGTGGGAGGAGGGGGGGTGGGGTATGCGTGTAGGTGTGTGTGTGTGTGTGTGTGTGTGTGTTATTGTGTGTGTGTTAGTATCTATGTGTATTTATGTGTGTATATATGTGCGCGTGTCTGTGCGTGTGCGTATGTGTGTCTGCGTGTGTGCGTGTGTGCATGTTCGCTCCCACAGTCTGCGGTAGTTCGAGTCATAAAACATTTTAAGCTCAAAGGTTTAGGAAGTCCCGCGTTCCCTCGGTGGCTCTCCTCATTCTCTTCCTCCCTTACGCCTACATACAATTCCTTCGACCATCTCCCTCCAAGACATTAAAACCCCCCCAAAACCACCACTCAAAATAGGCCTACGCTCACCCAAGGCCTACAACCAAGACACAAAAATCTCCGAGGAAAGATATATAAGTCAATGACATTTTCATGCCGAGGTGCAAAAGGCAGGAGCGATAAAAAGGCCATAATTCCTCGAGGCTGGAGAGCGGGCGGAGGGAAACAGACCTGTCGAACGCACCTCGCTTCGCTACTAGCGGTGTGTAGGTTATGTCCATTTGGCTTTTCCTTTTTTTCATCTTCTTCTTCTTCTTTTTCTTCTTGTATTCCTTCTTCTTCTTTTTCTTGTATTCCTTTTTTTCTATCCTTTTTTTTTTTTCTTTTTTTTTCTTTGTCATTCTTCTTCGTTTTTCATTTCCCTTCCTCTATTCCTGTCTTTTATTCTTCCTCTTCTTCTTTTTCTTCTTCTCGTATTCCTTCTTTTTCATCCTTCTTTTTCTTTTTCTTTTTTCTTTTTTTTTTCTTCTTCTTCCTCTATTCCTGCTTTTTTATTCTCCTATTTTTATTCTTCCCTTTTATCATAATTTTTATTTTACTTTATCTGTCTATTCTTCATATTCTTTTTCTTTTTCTTGTCATCTTTTTTCTTATTCTATTTTTTCATTTCCATTTTCTATCTTTCTATCATTCTTAATCTCCCTCCTTTTTTCTCTTTCTCCCCATCTTCCTCTTCGTCTTCTACTTCCTTTTCTTCGCTTTCTTCTTCTTTTCTTCTTTCTCTTCTTCCCTCTCTTCTTCCTCTTCTTCCCCCTCATCTTCGTCTTCTTTCCTATCTTCTTATTTTCCCTTTTCCCTGTTTCGCTTTCTTCTTTGTCGTCGTCTTCGTCTTTGTCTCCGTCTTCTTCGGCGCTTTCGTCTTCTTCTTCTTCTTCATCTCCTTCTTCCTCTTCGCTTTCTTCTTCTTCGTCTTCGTCTTCGTCGTCTTATTTTCTTCTTCTTCTTCTTTTCCTCCTTATTCTTCCTCTTCTTCTTCTTCTTCTTCTTTCTCTTCCTCTTCTTCTTCTTCTTCTTCTTTCTCTACCTCTTCTTCTTCTAAATATCTTGTGTGTAAATCTAGCTGGTATATTTAGTTGTTTTTCTTTGTTGATGTTTGTTGTTGTGGTGTTTTGAGAATATTTCAGTGACTTTAATATTATAGCAAGATGGTGGAATAAATGGTTTAATTCTACGTAAATGTTGAGTGCTGTTTGTGCGGTGTGAATTTCTTTCTTTTCATGTTTTGTTGTTGTTGTTTTTGTTGTCGTTGTTGTTGTTGTTGACTTGACTGTTGAATTGGAGAATGAACCGGTTAAGGTTTATATGAATGGTGTATATTGTAAGTTCGTTGTTGTAATGTGTGTGTTTTGTGTCCTATTGGTCGGTGTTTTGTTGAATGAGAGTGTATTAATATTATTAAATGAGAGGGAAATGCTTTTGTGGTGTGTGTTTCTTCTTGTTTCTTGTGAGCTATATTTTTTATGTGCATTTCTTGTGTGAATATAAATGGTTGGCATCTTACGGGGGGGGTGAATGTGTTATGGCTATTTTAGAGACTTAAATGTTAAACAGGAGTTTGGAATGGAAAAAAAACATTCCTGTGTCTTCATTATGCATTGAATGTTTAATGTATGTTGTGTATATATAGTCTGCATATATTTGATTGGCATTATTTTCTTGAATATGAGGAGCTGGTATGAACAGCTTTACGTATAAGTCGATGAAGTGTACTAGTTTTTCATTGTACACCAACAGCGTGTCGTAAATTAAAAACCGAATGCTCTCAACACAGCCGCCATATACACCTTAGGCTATTATTCGACAGTCCCGTTTGACACCAATTTCAGTGCTATATCATTTCACGGATTTTGTTATCAATTTATTACTGTAATCGATTTTGAGCGAGACTGACGGAGAGATAGCCTAACGACACTGTACTAAATCTTAAATAGATTGATAAATGTACTAAATAGAGATTACTGAAATCTAAAAAATATAATGTCTGGTCGTACCATCTTTGCTGTGATCTGTGTACATCTGCTTCCGCCTTTACTCGGTCTATTAAATGATCCTGTGCAATTTACAGTCAGTCCATTTGCAATGTGGATGTCTAATTGGAGATTATACTGAAATTAATGCTGATTATTAACTCTCAAGGTCATTTATCTTATCATTAATATCATTATCATTACTATTGTTGTCATTATCTTTTTTATTATCATTATCATTATCATTTTAATATCACTATCATTTTCATTTTTATTATTACTATCATTGCTATCATAATTACCATCACTGGCATAAATTATATTATCGCTATCATTATCATTATCATTATCATTATCATTATCATTATCATTATCATTATCATTATCATTATCATTATCATTATCATTATCATTATCATTATCATTATCATTATCATTATCATTATCATTATCATTATCATTATCATTATCATTATCATTATCATTATCATTATCATTATCATTATCATTATCATTATCATTATCATTATCATTATCATTATCATTATCATTATCATTATCATTATCATTATCATTATCATTATCATTATCATTATCATTATCATTATCATTATCATTATCATTATCATTATCATTATCATTATCATTATCATTATCATTATCATTATCATTATCATTATCATTATCATTATCATTATCATTATCATTATCATTATCATTATCATTATCATTATCATTATCATTATCATTATCATTATCATTATCATTATCATTATCATTATCATTATCATTATCATTATCATTATCATTATCATTATCATTATCATTATCATTATCATTATCATTATCATTATCATTATCATTATCATTATCATTATCATTATCATTATCATTATCATTATCATTATCATTATCATTATCATTATCATTATCATTATCATTATCATTATCATTATCATTATCATTATCATTATCATTATCATTATCATTATCATTATCATTATCATTATCATTATCATTATCATTATCATTATCATTATCATTATCATTATCATTATCATTATCATTATCATTATCATTATCATTATCATTATCATTATCATTATCATTATCATTATCATTATCATTATCATTATCATTATCATTATCATTATCATTATCATTATCATTATCATTATCATTATCATTATCATTATCATTATCATTATCATTATCATTATCATTATCATTATCATTATCATTATCATTATCATTATCATTATCATTATCATTATCATTATCATTATCATTATCATTATCATTATCATTATCATTATCATTATCATTATCATTATCATTATCATTATCATTATCATTATCATTATCATTATCATTATCATTATCATTATCATTATCATTATCATTATCATTATCATTATCATTATCATTATCATTATCATTATCATTATCATTATCATTATCATTATCATTATCATTATCATTATCATTATCATTATCATTATCATTATCATTATCATTATCATTATCATTATCATTATCATTATCATTATCATTATCATTATCATTATCATTATCATTATCATTATCATTATCATTATCATTATCATTATCATTATCATTATCATTATCATTATCATTATCATTATCATTATCATTATCATTATCATTATCATTATCATTATCATTATCATTATCATTATCATTATCATTATCATTATCATTATCATTATCATTATCATTATCATTATCATTATCATTATCATTATCATTATCATTATCATTATCATTATCATTATCATTATCATTATCATTATCATTATCATTATCATTATCATTATCATTATCATTATCATTATCATTATCATTATCATTATCATTATCATTATCATTATCATTATCATTATCATTATCATTATCATTATCATTATCATTATCATTATCATTATCATTATCATTATCATTATCATTATCATTATCATTATCATTATCATTATCATTATCATTATCATTATCATTATCATTATCATTATCATTATCATTACCATTATCATCATCATTATCATTATCATTATCATTATCATTATCATTATCATTATCATTATCATTATCATTATCATTACCATTATCATTATCATTATCATTATCATTATCATTATCATCATAATTGTCATTATCATTATCATTATCATTATCATTATCATTATTATTATCATTATCATTATCATCATCATTATCATTATCATCATCATCATCATTATTATCATCATCATCCTTATCATTATCATTATCATTATCATTGTCATTATTATTACCATTATCATTATCATTATCATTATCATTATCATTATCATTATCATTATCATTACACACACACAAATGTCTGTGCGTGTGCGTTTGTGTGTTTGTGTTTCCGTGTGTGTATCAGGAATATAAATGCATGTTCTTTGATGCGGTTTGTTTATGCCTCTGATAACCCTTGAATGCACTTGCTTGTTGAAGTAAGTGCGTGTGTTAATTGCCCCGCCACGCTTGAGAGCCAAAAGGATAAAACGTTGAAGTCACACAGTAACAAGCAATAAAACAATTCTCGGAAATGGAAAAAAAACAACATGAATTTTAATTTGTCTTTCCTTTAAGTATACTTCTGCCTTTCAGTTTTCAGTCAAATATTCATTCCTGATAATAATCCAGGATCAATTATTACTATTCTATGTATATATGCACTTTTTCTTATAAATCTAGACTGGTATCATATACTAAATATGAAAATAACTCAACAGCCAGTATCTCATTACTGGATCCCCCGAAGCAAGAGAAGTTGGATCAGCTGTTCTTGGCAGATTGCATCATCGATTGCGTCATTGGTGATTGCGTCATCGCTTCTCCAACTGCAGTGTTACTCAATGTGGCAAACATGGCTACTGGAATCAATGTCACTTTGGGCCTCTATCCGTGATGCAATTTTCCTCCAACCATCCGTTTTTTTGTTTTTTGTTTTTTTCGGGGGGAGTAATATCCTTATTACAAAAAAATGACTTGTTTCATAAGACTGATGATAAAGAATATATCCGAAAATGTTTTACCGAAATTTTTTTCTTCTTCTTTAAAGTACCCCCTGTCCCTCTTTTTGACCAATATCGTCCTTATGCAATGGGCGTTGTAAGGCTCAATTTCCAGCGTTTCCGGGCGAGTTATTGCGTGGCGTGAGAGACATTGCTGGGTCCACTGAGGTCGGCTTCTGGAGGGTTGCTGTTGCTGCCCCGACGAGCTCTTCTCTAATTACTCCAACTCGTTCTATCTCTCTCTATCTTTCTCTCTTTCTTTCTCTTTCTCTCTCTCTCTCTCTCTCTCTCTCTCTCTCTCCGCGTCTTCTCTCTCTCCTCCTTCATCTCTCTCTCATCCAACTCTCTTTCTCTCTCTCTCTCCTCTCTCTCCTCTCTCTCTCATCACCATCTCCTCTGCTCTCTCTCTCCTTAACTTTATATTCTCAATCCTTTCTCTCTCTCTCTCTCCTCTCTCTCTCTCTTATACTTTATATTTCTCAATCTCTTTCTCTCTCTCTCTCTCTCTCTCTCTCTCTCTCTCTCTCTCTCTCTCTCTCTCTCTCTCTCTCTCTCTCTCTCTCTCTCTCTCTCTCTCTCTCTCTCTCTCTCTCTCTCTCATTCTCTTTCCATCTCCCCTCTACCACTCTCCCATCTCCTCTCCCTTACACTCTCCCTCAATCTCTCCATCTCCTCAGTTTCACTCTTTCTATCTCCTCTCTCTCACACTCTCCATCTCCTCTCCCTCACTCTCTCCATCTCCTCTCCTTCACTCTCTCCATCTCCTCTCCCTCACTCTTTCCATCTCCTCTCCCACACTCTCTCCATCTCCCCTCCCTCTCCTCAGCCTCAATCAGTCCCTCTCCTCCACCTCACTCTTTCCATCTCCTCTCCCTCACTCTCTCCATCTCCTCTCCCTCACTCTCTCTAACTCCTCTCCCTCACTCTCCATCTCTCCCTCACTCTCTCCATCTCCTCTCCCTCACTCTCTCTAACTCCTCTCCCTCACTCTCCATCTCTCCCTCACTCTCTCCATCTCCTCTCCCTCACTCTCTCTAACTCCTCTCCCTCACTCTCCATCTCTCCCTCACTCTCTCCCTCTCCTTAGCCTCACTCTCTCCATCTCCTCTCCCTCACTCTTCATCTCCTCAGCCTCACTCTCTCCATCTCCTCTCCCTCACTCTCATATCCTACCCTCAACGCCTCTCTACTCCTCGCCTCACCGCCATCGCTCCCTCACTATCTTATGATCACCGACCCCATCCGCTCGATCTCTCTCCTTCACATCTCCTAAAATACTCTCTCACAAACACCCGAAGCCTCCTCGCCCCTCACGCCCCACTCACTGACTCCAGACCTCCTACTCATCTCTCTACTCCAAATAGTTCTCCCATCCCATCTATCCCACTCCTCTCTACACTCCTCTCCATCACTCTCTCACCTCAATCATCTCTCCCTCACTCTCTCCATCCCTCTCCCTCTCCTTCGTAACCTCTCCCTCACTCTCTCCATCTCTCCTCACTCTCTCCGCTCCTTACCTCACTCTCTCTTAACTCCTCTCCACCTCACTCTCTCCATCTCCTCTCCCTCACTCTCTCCATCTCCTCTCCCTCACTCTCTCCATCTCCTCTCCCTCACTCTCCCTCACTCCTCTCCCTCACTCTCCATCTCTCCCTCACTCTC
>NW_028234410.1:34323583-34326083 GCF_977035675.1 Penaeus japonicus
AAATAAAAATAAATAAATAAATAAATACAAGAAAACAAGGGAAAAAATCCAGACAAAAGGAAAACTAAAAAGGTGAAAAAATACATATATATAAAAGCGTAAACAACATACCGCGTGGACTATTATGTGAGCTCAGGCAATTCCCAAGAGCTTTTGTCGCAAAAAAACAGCCTCCTGCAAATCACCCCCACCCCCTACCCCCCCCTATCCCCCTTATCCCCCACCCCGAAAACAAATTCATAGCCTGAACATTTATTGCACATAAACCACACTTTCAACAAGAAGTTTGATTACCAAATATACGAAAATAAATAACCCGCGGCGAGAGGCGAGCGTCGTGGCCATCCTACTCAACTTTTGATCAACTTGGGATGAACTCACGCTGTTATTATTTTATGAGCTTCCAAAGTTCACAATTAGCGTCTCGGCGCCATCTTTCGCCTTCTGTTCTTCTCTCTTTTTTTTTTTTTTTTTTTCTCTTTCTTTATGTCGGTTCTGCTTCCTCTTTTTTATCTTCTTATCCTTTTTCTATTTTTTGTTTTTTCTTCTTAGCTTGCACCTTTTTCCTTTTTCCTTTTTTTTTCTTTTCCTTTCTTATATTTTTCCCTTCGTCTTTTATTCATTTCCCTCCCTCCTTTCCTCCTTTTTTCCTCCCTCGTCTCCCTCTCCTCCTTCCTGGTACCTCCCTCTCCCATCACCCTCCTCCCTTCCTTCTTGCTCCCTTCCTCTCCTCCTTCCTGCCTCCTCCATTTCTCATCACCCTCTCTCCTTCCTTCTTTCCTTCCTTCCTTCCTTCCTTCCTTCCTTCCTTCCTTCCTTCTTCCTTATTTTCACACCCATCTCCACCATGCCCCCCCCCTACTCCTCTACCTTCCCCCTCCCTCTCCCCCATCTTCTCCCGCTTCCCTCTTAACCCTCTCTCCCTCTTCTCCATCTCCTCCTTCGTTTTCCTCCTCCTTCTTCTCTTTCCTCCATTACCCTTCCATCATAACCCTCCCTCCTACCCCCTCCCTCCCTCCTCTACAAGGAAAAGGCGCACAAGAAGGGAAAGAGGCTGGCCAGAGCGCCGTGTTCCTCGCCATACAAACTTTGAGTCGAGTTTCGCGGCCGTTTCGCCGGTCTTAATTTGCTTGACGAGACGCGAGTTGGCGGGAGAAATTTCGCGGGTAAACTGTTGGCGGGAGTTTATGGCCGGTCTGATTCGCCGCGTGGGGGATACGAGTCTAAAGGAATATTTTCTTTAATTTTTGTTCTTAGTTTTTAGTTTTTGTGTTTTGTTATCTTGGTAATTCATTTGTCTATTCATTTTCACTGTTTTTAATGTTTGTTTTATTTTGTTTTGTTTTTTTGTTATGGTGGGTTTGATTCACCCTGAAATGGAACGAAGAGTTTTTTTTTCCCTCATTTTTCAAAATTCTATCCTTATTTATACATTTATTCATTTTGCTTATTTATTCCTTCATCTTTAATTGCCATTTGTTCTAATTTATACGAGCTTGATTCACTGCGCTAGGGGATACAGGTCATAGGCATTTTTTTGTTTTTGTTTTCTTTTATTCTTATGTTTTATTTACATGTTAATGTTAGCATTATAACCATTATTATTATCACTATCATTATCATTAATATTGCAACATTATCATTATGATAGAAATTATTGTAAGTATAATCTATTTTCACTATTATTTCTATTAACTTCATCATTTTCATCTTTATCACTAACGTCATTATTACAATTATCATCATAACTATCATTATAAAAAAAATAGAATAATAATAATAGATGTGTTCATAGTAACAACAAATATGATAATAATGGAAATGATAATATTGATAATAATGATGACAAAAATGATAATGATAGTAATAACAATTATGATGATAATGATGTGTACAACAGTAATAAACGTAATAACAAAGATAATAAGGATAACAATGATGATAATAATGATAGCAATAATGATGATAGCAATGGTGATGATAGTAATGATGATAGCAATAGTAATAATAATAATAATAACGACAATAATAACAATTATCATAATAATAATTGCGATAAAAACAACAACGAACACTAAGGAACAAGCGGGAAATTACAGCAATAGTGTTTTGTAGGCAATACACAAGACCATTAGCCGTGTGTGGTGGTAGCATATTATATGTTAAAATAACAGAGAATATACTGTGTCTATATCAGAGAATTATATTCATATGGCTGTCTGATTTTAATTTTATTTATTGTCTTTACATACTTTGTAGGGAAGGATTGGTTAAGGTTATAGTACACTAAATATTATTGTGTTTTTAACAGCGCTCTATCCATTACTTTTTGAGAAGGAAAGTAATAGTAAAGACGGAAAAAGATATTGTGTGTATAGAGAGATAGGTTATAAGGACGTCTGGATAGAGAGAGTATGAGAAAGAAAGAGAGAGTAAGAGAAAGAAAAAAAGAGAGAGTAAGAGAAAGAGAGAGAGAGTAAGAGAAAGAGAGAGAGAGTAA
>NW_028234410.1:34343583-34351083 GCF_977035675.1 Penaeus japonicus
ACAGACAGACAGAAGCTCAACGAAAAAAGAATAAAAAACAACAAAAAAAATCCAAATCAGAATACAAAATGCAAATTAAACTAAAATTCAAGGATAATTTCGATTTCTCAACCTCCTCCTCTTTCTCCTGACAAGACAGTCCCAGAGATGTCAGCTTTCAGTGTCAGCCAGTGGCATGGGTGCAACAGACGTTATAAATACATTTCAGATTTTCATTTGCTCTAAGTGACGCAGTTATGGTAGAGGATAGTAACGTATTTCAGATATTCTAGAGGTTTCAGAAGTGCGTGTGTGTGTGGGCGTGTCTGTGTATGCATGTTTGGATTTGTGTGTGTGTGTGTGTTTGTGTGTGGGGGGGGGCGTGTGTGTCTGTGTATGCATATTTGGATTTTTTTTTCTTGTGTGTGTGTGTGTGCGTGTGTGTATTTGTCAGTGTGTTGATTTATAGAAGGTATTTTTTGCCATAAAAAAAAAAAATCTTGCTTTTTTCAGGACTGCCTCACTCGAAAAGTATGTGAACGAATAATGAGGAAACTTTTGTGTTTTCATATTGTCGGAAATTGTTTGTGAGAATTATTTTATATTTTCATTTCTGCTTCGCTCTTTCCCTCCATTTGTCTATTTATATCTTTACAAATCTATCTGTCTCTAAATTTCTCTGTCTTCCCTTCTCTCTCTCTCTGTTTCTCTGTCTCTCTCCTCTCTCTCTTTCACTCTCTCTCTCTCTCTCTCTCTCTCTCTCTCTCTCTCTCTCTCTCTCTCTCTCTCTCTCTCTCTCCTTCTCTCTCTCCTCTCTCTCTCTCTCTCTCCTCTCTCCTTCTCTCTCTCCTCTCTCTCTCTCTCTCTCTCTCTCTCTCTCTCTCTCTCTCTCTCTCTCTCTCTCTCTCTCTCTCTCTCTCTCTCTCTCTTCCTCACTCTCTCTCTGTCACACACTCTCTCTCTGTCACTCTCTTTCTCTCTCTTTCTCTCTCACTCTCTCTCTCTCTGTCACACACTCTTTCATTGTCACTCTCTCTCTCTCTATCTCTCTCTCTCTATCTATCTATCTATCTATCTATCTATCTACCTCACTTTCTCTCTGTCTGTCTCTCTCTCTATCTATCTCTCATTCTCTCTTTCTCTCTCTCTCTCTCTCTCTCTCTCTCTCTCTCTCTCTCTCTCTCTCTCTCTCTCTCTCTCTCTCTCTCTCTCTCTCTCTCTCTCTCTCTCTCTCTCTCTCTCTCTCTCTCTCTTCCTCACTCTCTCTCTGTCACACACTCTCTCTCTGTCACTTTCTTTCTCTCTCTTTCTCTCTCTTTCTCTCTCACTCTCTCTCTGTCACACACTCTTTCATTGTCACTCTCTCTCTCTCTCTCTCTCTCTATCTATCTATCTATCTATCTATCTATCTATCTCACTTTCTCTCTGTCTCTCTCTCTCTCTATCTATCTCTCATTCTCTCTTTCTCTCTCTCTCTCTCTCTCTATCTCTATCTCTCTCTTTCTCTCTCTCTCTCTCTCTATCTATCTATCTATCTATCTATCTATCTCACTTTCTCTCTGTCTCTCTCTCTCTCTATCTATCTCTCATTCTCTCTTTCTCTCTTTCTTTCTCTTTCTCTCTCTCTCTCTCTCTCTCTCTCTCTCTCTCTCTCTCTCTCTCTCTCTCTCTCTCTCTCTCTCTCTCTCTCTCTCTCTCTCTTTCTCTCTTTCTCTCTTTCTCCGGCTCCCTCCCTCTCTTCCTCTCAGCCTCGCCACTTTTGATACACACTCTGTCTAGCGTGACGCGGTGCTAATAAACTCCGCCCCCACCTCCCCCTTCCCCCATCTCCCCCTCCCCCACCTTCTCCTTCTTCCCCATCTTCCTACTTTCCCCTCCTCCCCCCCCCCTCCTTTCCTTCCCTTCCTCCCTTCCCCCACCCCTCCTTCCTCCCTCTCCCTTCCTACTCTCCTCCCTCCCCCACTCCTCTATCTCTCCCTCTCATATCCCCACTCCATCTCCACCGCCCCCCCCCCACTCCTCCATCTCGACCCTCCCCTTCTCATATCCCCTCCTTCCACCCACCCCTTCACCCCCACCCTCTCACCCCCACCCCATCACCCCCACTCCTTCCAAGACCGCGAAACCACTCATCAAAATGCTAATGTCTTGGGGGGGGGGGGGGGGGGGGGGGGGGGGGGGGGGGGGGGGGGGGGGGGGGGGGGGGGGGGGGGGGGGGGGGGGGGGGGGGGGGGGGGGGGGGGGGGGGGGGGGGGGGGGGGGGGGGGGGGGGGGGGGGGGGGGGAGGCGAGGAGAGGGGGGAGAAGGGGGGGCAGGGAGATCGAAGGAACTGGAAAGGAGAAGGATGCTCGGGAGAAAGAGAGGACGGAGAGAGGCTGGGATTATGATCATTATGGTCTTTTTTCTTCTTCTTTTTTTCGTGGGGGGAATTCGAAATATGAAATATGGAAAGAGAGTGAGTGAGTGAGAGAGAGAGAGATAGAGAGAGAGTGCGAGAGAGATAGAGAGAGAGAGAGAGAGAGAGAGAGAGAGAGAGAGAGAGAGAGAGAGAGAGAGAGAGAGAGAGAGAGAGAATGAGAGAGAGAGAGTGTGTATGTGTGTGAGAGAGAGAGATAGAAAAAGAGAGAAAGAGAGAGAGAGATACTGTGTGTGTGTGAGAGAGAGAGAGAGGGAGAGAGAGAGAGAGAGGAGGGGCAGACAAAACATTATTAACAGAGATGCGTTATCCATCCCCGTCAAGATATTTAGAGAGAGAAAATCACCATTTCTTTTTAATCCTCATGATCAGTATTCAGTATAGTTACTTTACAGTCTATCACATTATATCTACTAATCGCATTTACACAAAAGTCCAACATATTTACTTAACATATTCACTTTACAGTTTATGATATATACTTAACATTACCACTCTATAGTTTATCATATCTATTTAACACATTTACTTAACACATCCACTATAGTCTATCGCATTTACTTAACACATTTACTTCATAGTCTATCGCATTTATTTATATAATATATCATACTTGCATTCACTCACTTATCTATTATACTTACACATTTTCGCCATCATTATGTAGCTCATGTTCCTGGAGTTAGCGGTGTCAGCTGGTCCGAAACAATAAAGTTCTCTCGAAGAAATCTGAAATTCTCTGTTGTCGTTATCACGTTTTTCCCACTTTATGTGATCGTTTTCTTAATGTTCGCGCCGCATTGCAGCCTTTATTCGTTTCCCTGGGCTTCTGTCTCTGTCTGTCTGTCTGTGTCTGTCTGTCTGTCTGTCTGTCTGTCTGTCTGTCTGTCTGTCTGTCTGTCTGTCTGTCTGTCTGTCTGTCTGTCTGTCTGTCTGTCTGTCTGTCTGTCTGTCTGTCTGTCTGTCTGTCTGTCTGTCTGTCTGTCTGTCTGTCTTTCTCTTTCTCTCTCTTGTTCTCTCTTTCTCTCTCTCTCTCTCTCTCTCTCTCTCTCTCTCTCTCTCTCTCTCTCTCTCTCTCTCTCTCTCTCTCTCTCTCTCTCTCTCTCTCTCTCTCTCTCTCTCTCTCTCTCTCTCTCTCTCCCTCTCTCTCTCTCTCTCTCTCTCTCTCTCTCTATCTATCTATCTATCTATCTATCTATCTATCTATCTATCTATCTATCTATCTATCTCTCTTTCTCTCTCCTATCAGACTTCCTTCTCTCTGTCTTTCCTCTCACTTTCCCCTTTATACTCCATCTCCCTTCATACATATCTCACTTTATCTCGCTAGCTTGTTTTCACACACTCTAATTTCTTTCCTTCTAGCTCCCTCTTCCCCTCTCCTTATCTCCCCTCTCCTGCCTTTATTTACCTGATATCCAACCATCAGTTCAGCTACCAATCACATCACGTTCTGGAAAAAAAATGAGGATATATGTATATGCAGTCATATGTGTGTGTGAAACCTTCCAGATAGCAGCATCTACTGGGAACCATTTGTATGAGGTCGTGCCATATTTCTCTCTCTCTCTCTCACTCTCTCTCTCTCTCTCTCTCTCTCTCTCTCTCTCTCTCTCTCTCTCTCTCTCTCTCTCTCTCTCTCTCTCTCTCTCTCTCTCTCTCTCTCTCTCTCTCTCGCTTTCTATCTTTCTCTCATTCTCTCTTTTCTCTCTCTCTCTCTCTCTCTCTCTCTCTCTCTCTCTCTCTCTCTCTCTCTCTCTCTCTCTCTCTTCTCTCTCTCTCTCTCTCTCTCTCTCTCTCTCTCTCTCTCTCTCTCTCTCTCTCTCTCTCTCTCTCTCTCTCTCTCTCTCTCTCTCTCTCTCTCTCTCTCTCTCTCTCTCTCTCTCTCTCTCTCTCTCTCTCTCTCTCTCTCTCTCTCTCTCTCTCTCTCTCTCTCTCTCTCTCTCTCTCTCTCCACATAAAATGAGGCTTAAACATGATTCAAGAATTACCTATTCTTTATGCGAAAGATGCTGACCGCATTTTTACATCTTAATTAAGAATCAGATTAAAGTCTAGGAAATTCCATTGACCTTACGGAAATCTAATTAGATTATACTTAATTCATATTTGGCAATGGAGAGTGGCATTGGTTGGAGTGCATGCGAAATCAAAGTTACATACACTGATATTGCAATCTAGCAGTATCGTACTATTTATTAATTTGTATATATCCATTCACTGAGGAATTTATGATACTACTAATAATAATGATAATGATAATGATGATAACTATGATGATAATAATGGTGGTATTGATTGAAATATTATTGATGATATTAATAGTAATAAAGATAATGCTAATGCTAATGTTAGTAATAAAAACAATGAAGACATAAACAATGATAAAAAATATAATGATGTGATAATGGTAACAGTAATAGAAGTAGCATTAATAGTTAGTACCGATGGTAGTAGCAGTAGTAGTAATAGTAGTGGCAACAGTAGCTGTAGAATGAGCATAAGTAAAACTGTAAGTAAAAGCTAATATTAAACGGTTTTGACTTGTTTCACTTCACAGCATCTGCGTGAGAGGCAGCTATCAGTGGGCGTGGGTGGTGATTCCGGCCATGAAGATCAGTTCTGAAGAAAAGCAACATTAAAGATGAAAGTTTTGTGCCTCAGAGAAGCTTCTTCGAGTAGGAATGCTGTACACTACGAGACGTTCGGTCGTTTGCGGAATATTTCGTTCAGCTTGAGATTTCACTTCCCTTTAAAAACGTCTTTACGAAAGGGAAAAGGTCGTGAAAGGGAAGAAAAAAGGGTGTGACTCACGAAATTTTGCTTATCAGAATCCAACGTGTGCTCAATAAACTTTAAATTATAGCCTCATACCCTCAGATTCTGCCAACACCAACTTGCCCTCCTATCCTCCCTCCCTTCCTCTCTCTCACTCTCTCTCCCCCGCTCCCCCGCTCCTTGTCCGCCACCTCCTCCCTGCTCCTCCCTCATCCACATCCCTTTCTCCTCCCCCCTCCCTCCCCACCCACCCTACACCATACCCCACAACCATTCTGTCACCCTCCTTCCCGAGAATTCTCACTCACTCCTATCTCTCGAGGTTGATCTGCCCTCGAGTTTGAAACGAAGGAGGAGGTGAATGAAGGATGAGTTCTCGAGGTTGAGATTCAGGAGGGACCAGAGGGTGGGTTCTCCCCGAAGGCAAAAGGGCGCCAGAGCGAAAAGGATCATGGTGACATTTTCATCACCCCCGCGTCAACATCATTACAATATGCCCGTCATTTGGTGTGTGCGTGAGAGCGTGAGTGTGTATATTCGCGCGTGTGAGTTATTTAGTGTGTGTGTGTGTGTGTGTGTGTGTGTGTGTGTGTGTGTATGTATGCGCGTGTTCGGTCTTTAGTGTGTGTGTGTATGTGTGTGTGTGTGTGTGTGTGTGTGTGTGTGTGTGTGTTTGTGTGTGTGCGTTTGTGTGTGTGTGTGTTCGTCATTTAGTGTGTGCGTGAAAGTGAGTGAGTGTATGTACGTGTGTGTTCGTCATTTAGTGTGTGCGTGAGAGTGTGTGTATGCCATTTAGTGTGTACGTGAGAGAGTGTGTATGTCATTTAGTGTGTGCGTATGAGAGTAATGTGTTTCCAGTGGGAAGGAGAGTAGCATTTGTGTGTGGCGGGAGGAAGATATGTGTTGCAAATTTATGCACATGGCTGTCATCTTGTGTTTGTTATTGTGTGTTTGTGTGTGTGTGTGTGTGTTTGTTTGTTTGTTAATAGATGCAAGAGCAAGTGAATGAGTTAGTGTGAGTATTGATACAAGAGAGAGAAAGGGATACACATGTAGATAGAATGAGAAAGAGAGAAATAGAGATAGAGAAAGAGAGAGAGAGAGAGAGAGAGAGAGAGAGAGAGAGAGAGAGAGAGAGAGAGAGAGAGAGAGAGAGAGAGAGAGAGAGAGAATAAGAAATAAAGAAAGGGAGTGTGTGTGTTTGTGTGTCTGTGAGAGAAAGAGAGAGAGAGAGAGAGAGAGAGAGAGAGATAGAGAGAGAGAGAGAGAGAGAATAAGAAATAAAGAAAGGGTGTGTGTGTGTTTGTGTGTGTGTGTGTGAGAGAGAGAGAGAGAGAGAGAGGGAGGAAGGAATGGGGAGAGACAGTGAGAGAGAGAGAGAGAGAGAGAGAGAGAGAGAGAGAGAGAGAGAGAGAGAGAGAGAGAGAGAGAGAGAGAGAGAGAGAGAGAGAGAGAGAGAGAGAGAGTAGAGAATAAGAAATAAAGAAAGGGAGTGTGGGTGTATGTGTGTGTGTGAGAGAGAGAGAGAAAGAGAAAGAGAGAGGAAGGAGTGGGGAGAGACAGTGAGAGAGAGAGAGAGAGAGGAAGGAATGGGGAGAGACAGTGAGAGAGAGAGAGAGAGAGAGAGAGAGAGAGAGAGAGAGAGAGAGAGAGAGAGAGAGAGAGAGAGAGAGAGAGAGAGAGAGAGAGAGAGAGAGAGAGAGAGAGGAAGGAGTGGGGAGAGACAGTGAGAGAGAGAGAGAGGAAGGATAGGAGAGAGTAGTGAGAGAGAGAGAAAAAAAGAGAGAGGGGGGTAGAGAGAGAGAGAGAGAGAGAGAGAGAGAGAGGAAGGAGTGAGGAGAGACAGTGAGAGAGAGAGAGAGGAAGGAGAGGAGAGACAGTGAGAGAGAAAGAGAGAGAGGGGGGGTGAAGCATAGAAGAGAGACAGTGAGAGAGAGAGAGAGAGAGAGAGAGAGAGAGAGAGAGAGAGAGAGAGAGAGAGAGAGAGAGAGAGAGAGAGAGAGAGAGAGAGAGAGAGAGAGAGAGAGAGAGAGAGAGAGAAGAAGAAGAAGAAGAAGAAGAAGAAGAAGAAGAAGAAGAAGAAGAAGAAGAAGAAGGGAAAAGACAATGGAAAGATGGAGATGAGCAAATGAAAACCAGAAACAGATCAGAAAAAAATGTATTTGAGTAAGTTACCGCTAATATTTGTTTTCTTTAAATGTTTGTTAAAGACATAGAAAACGTAGACATTCTACTTTTGCGGTATCTTGCCCAAAAGAAATTTATATTATTAAACTCTCCAAACAAAACCAATTATATATCTTTTACACTGGATAAAAACAGTATTT
>NW_028234410.1:34363583-34368583 GCF_977035675.1 Penaeus japonicus
CAAGTGCACCCACATCTAATAAATGTGTTTTTTCTTCATTTTATGATGCCGGGAACATGCGGTCGGTATGAAATCTCATTAATGGGAATCTTATTCCCATGGATTCGAAAAGTTCTTAACGGCCTTGAACTTTTCGTATGTTCTGGCAAACGCTATTGGTAATTTTATGAAATTTAACAGTTTTGATTGAAATGCCATTGGTTAATGATTGCAAAATACTTATTACAAATACGTGTGCTATGTGGGGTATCGATATAAAAATTGTTTTTTTTTATTTTAGTGCGACTTCGGTATCTTGAATAACATATTGTGATGACTAGTGATATCGCTTCAGAACAATCATCTCCTTTTAATCGTTATCAAATGTTCTTGAAATTTCACCTGTAAACAACAAACACAGCAGTTTTTTTACGATTTCACGCTCATCAAGTATGAATCATTTACATTGATTTCACCATTGTCAGTGGAAGCACCGTTCTAAAATTCCAACCGAATAAAATTCATCACAGAGTAAAGTATATTCAATGAAAGTTATCAATAACGTATAAAATCCCATTCTAAGAGATAGCACCGAGTATTTCAGTCTGAAGCGGAAAGCTAGCGCAGTTAGCGGGCGCAGCGCTGGCAACACTGACCAAAACAAATCCCACGTCAGTAGAAGAGGTCGCCAAGGCCCGCTGCTTCCCCTCTCTTATTTAAACTCCACAGGAACCCGGCCTGTAGGATTTTGATCAAAGATGAGACCATGGGCCCCTCGAGGAATACTCCCCGGACACTAACGCCTCGTGGGGTGTACTCTTTCTGCGCGTGGAAGGACGTAAATCGGTAGAAATAAGGGTGATGTTCGTCCTCGGTGGGGCTGGAGGTGAAGATCGGTCGGGATTTAAAATGGGAAATGGACCACGCAAGTGCTGGAGATTCAGGGGCCTTGAGACCTTGGCCTTAATCATCCTCTTGGTCGTCATACAATGCTGGTGAGTTATCGGAAATGACTTTGGTGTGAAATGGGAGAGGAATATTAGTGGGGGTAATGAGAGAAGAGTGTGGGTGACGATGATGGTAGTCTTGGTTGTACCTAATGAAAGGTCATGGTTGTGGCTTTGGTCTTATTACTTATTTTCCTCTCTCTGGTTGAGTTTAGTTGATAGAATTAGTTATTTACAAACTATATATTTTGTGGAAACGCTGCACGTATATTTAAATTATAATTATAGTTATGCTGCTGAATGACCTTTATGTGTGATTTGCCTATAACACGCTGATTTTACCGTCTTTCTGTCTAAAAGTATATCCGTATGTTAGTCTCTAGAATTAAGAAAGAAAGTAAATGAGAGTAGTACACAATGTACTAACAAGTTAAAGCATATTTAATTATTGCAAAGAATTTTGCTATCAAATCAACTATTTAAGACCTGAGAGTTTTCACTAGCAAAGATGCACTTTCAACAAAGTAAGAATCGGGAGCACACAGGAGTATCTCAGTCTTTTTTGGAATAATTCTTCAGAGAAATTCTCGCACTAGGAATACAACTGAAAGGACAATATAGCATTTATTACTAACTCTTTAAATACAATAATTATAATTTCATACTGTATCTGTGGAGGCCATTGAAATTGAATGTGGAATACAACTAATCTCTTTGTGTACGACTTTTCAGTATAGCATATAGCGTTGAAAGAATAATTTTGTATGATACATAGACGACAGTAATCACCTTCAAGGTAATTGTACATAAAAATGTTAAATCAAGAATTCAAAATTTCTCTTTATCAGTGGCATTTCCATCACAAATAAAAAATAAAGAAATTATTTGATATATAATAACTATATTTCAATCAGTTAGTTAAGATATTCACATTATTTAGCTCGAGCTAAGTGTGCCAAAACACTTTGAATATTCGAAACTACAGACAGTAATACGGATGCCTTTATTGGTCCCTATGGGAATTTATGGTTAAATAATGAACTAGATTAAGCAAAATCTTGCCAGAACATACATAGAAGAGGCTTGTTGGCCTTTGCTGAACACAAAAAATATTGAGACTGTGATAATTACTTGACTTGGCCATTAACCCTTTCCCGACGGGGCACGCGCTACACGAAAACCCCTACGCTGGGCCATTGCAATATTGCATTGGCAACGTCACACTGGCATGACACCCCGGCATTGGGAATTTAGCTGTGTCACACGAGTGTGACGCACCGTCGTCATAGGGTTAAAAGGTATCATTATGGTGTATATATATGATAATTAAGTATTTTCCTTATTGACAATTGGCGCAGTTATATTTTGGATGAAAATTGTCTTATAATTAGTGATCCATTCCTTTAATGTATTGTTTGCCATGTGGGTGATAATTTTCATATGCTAAAAATTTACCTCATAAGAAAACACAGGTTATTTGACAAATATTCGCCGTTAAATTAGCCTCCACACTTTTTGCTCGCCATCGGAAGACAAAAGCCATCATTATAGCAAGAGGGAGCTTGGACGATTTTCAAGTGATTTAAATAATGTCTTATTCTGCATTAACATGTTCATTAGTTTTCAGAAGACTTATCCCTTAATTCCCATGTTATACTTCATGTATCTAAACTAACACATTGAGATTGAGACTAACATCTGAAAATCCCCCCAAGGATTTACAAGCCTTGTCACAATATTTACAAATATTTATAGTTAATAGTATTAGTTATTGACCATTATAGACACTTTAAGATTGACATATCTTTTAAGATTTCTAGTTGACTGTAAATCTTTTTTTTTTTTTTTAACTGATCCCCTACATGTTATTGAAAAATAGTCCCTGTGATATGGAATCAAACAGTGAATCAATTTGGAAAACTAAAACAAAGTTGTATTGGAGACAGTGTGGGGAATCCATTTTGCTTGCTGCTTAAAGAATATACTTCTAAAGAGTTTTTCATTATGTAGAATATTCTTCCAAGATATTAGCAATTAGATCTTTGTAGGTATCTCAGTTAGTCAAATCATGAATTTGTAACAGAGGAACAATTTTGCATGAACAAACAGATTACTTGGAAAATGTGTGTTGGGAGTAGTTCCATAGCTGATAATAGACTTAATTGGAATCCTTGATAATTATGTTTTTTGTACTTGATTAATGCTGAGAGAAATTAAAGTGGTCAAGTATAGGTAATGTTTAGGGAATAGTATATAGAATATAATCCATTTAGTTCTAGTCCCACAACCATACTTGATTTGCAGATATATCTTTCATTTTGATTTATATTGTGAGGTTTAAGCCTGTAGTCTCCTACGGAAGAATCCAAAAATACATGCAAAAGCATATAACAGGTTTAGTTATCAGACAACCTTCAGAGATAATCATTTATCTTGGAGGCCAGGATAGGGATGGACAATAGGTATAAATCTTCTAACAGAGCATAATGTGGAGACTAAGCATCATAAAAAAGTAAAATAAATGTATATGTATATTTTTTTGTAGATATGACTTTATTGAAGAAAAAACTTGATTGCTTTTGTGAATTTTTAATTTGTTTTCTTGACCATTCATTTAGCACTTGTTGCTAAATTAATTTTACAAGCTCATTGTTCATTTCTGATAAGGGTCATGCTTATAGGCCTAGAAAGACTAGATGTTTGGTTAGTGCTGTCACAGAGTAAGATAAATTATGATTCAAGATTTTTGTTGTTGTTGTTTTATGAATATGAATCAATTTGAAGTTAGTTAGTATGTATGGGATTATTAAAGTAAGTTTGTCTCTGTCTTTGATAGCAATAGCATGTTCTGTTGAATGTAAAGCAATATTTTTTAGTAGGGGTAGATAGAAAAAATAAACTATAAATGAAAATGAATAGAAAAATAATTGCAAAATGGCATGAAATGTGCAAACAATTCCAAACTACCTCTAGTATCATTCAGTAGCATTTATTCATGCATGATACAATATTGAAATGAAGTTACCTAACAAAATGTTTTCCTCTTTACAGTCTTTGTCAGAGTGAGAGTGTGCCTCAAAATGCAGAGGAGGGAGTAAAGAGAGATGGTGCTAGACGTAATCAAGGTGAGGGATTGACTCCTCTCGACACGTCTAATCCTAAACGACAAGAATCGCGTCCAGGATCTAGTGTGGAGAATGCCAAGAAAATCCTGGGAATCCACGAGAGTCACTTGAGCACCAAAGCACCAGCACCCAATCCTAAATCTTCACAAAAGATATTCATTTCGGGAAATGACAGACACGCTGGCAAACATCAAGGACCCAAGATAGTTTTTGCCGAGGATATTCTTGCGAATAAAAGAATACGGAAGAAATCTTCAGATGAAGTCCCTGTTGCAGAAAACCTCTCAGATGAGAGATCAGAATCAAGCAGTTCCATATCAGATGACTCAGTTTCTAGTGATGAAACACAGGCAAATCTAACACAAGAAACACAGGAAGAGGAAAAGGAAGAGAAGAAGAGGGGAAAAGAACAACTGAAAAATGAGGAAGAGGACCCAGATAATTCGTCAAGAGTTAAGTTCATTCCTGATGCTGAGAAGATCACCGAAGGGGAAAATATCATTGAAAATGAACCTCTCCATCAAGCCCAGGACAACGAGGAAGCTGGCAGCAATTCTCACAAGGTACAGAAATGATTTACCTTTTAATATCTTATTTTTTCTCTGATGATTCAATGTTTCTGCCACTGTTTTTTAAGAGTTCAAGGGTATATTTGATCATTCATGACTATTATATGTGTACAAATTACTTATTTATTGCATTATTGAAAGGAGGCTTCTCTAATAGACCTAATGTATGACTTAATTATATCTGACCTAGATATTAGATAGGGAATATTACAGTTAGTCCTTACATGAATGATGTATGGTGTGTGCTCTTAAGATGACTACTAATAGATTAAAATTTCTCAATCAGGAATCAGAGAAGGAAGACCCCAAAGACAGCATTCTGATACCTGACATCAAAGACAGTGAGGAGAACAGAGTGGAGGAAACAACAGTAGAACCTG
>NW_028234410.1:34376083-34378583 GCF_977035675.1 Penaeus japonicus
CGTACTTTCTCTCCCTTTCTCTCTTTCTATCATTCTCTCTCTCTCTCTCTCTCTCTCTCTCTCTCTCTCTCTCTCTCTCTCTCTCTCTCTCTCTCTCTCTCTCTCTCTCTCTCTCTCTCTCTCTCTCTCTCTCTCTCTCTCTCTCTCCTTCCCTCCTTCCCTCCCTCCCTCCCTCCCTCCCTGCCTCCCTCCCTCCCTCCCTCCCTGCCTCTCCTTCCTTCTCCCCCCTGCCCCCTCCCCCAAACTGCCTTTCGATTGGCCACGTTATTAACAAGATGATATCAAGTTAATAAATGACGCCAACGGTTTTATGTAGCGATAAATGACGGAGGCGAGAGAGAAGGTCGTGTCAGCTCTCGATTGGAGAAGGAGAATGGCTGATAACGAAGGTAAAAGAAGGAGAGGATGAAGGAGAATAGGAAGATTAGGAAGAGGGAAAGGAGGAGGAAGAAGAGTAGAAGGATAGTAATGATTATAATAATGGTAATGATAATGATAAGGCGAAGAAGAGGAAGAAATATGCTGATGGGAGGAGGAAAAGGAAGAGGGAGGGACAGAGGAAAAAGAAGAGAAGCAGGAGAAAGATAGATTAGAAATAGAGACTAAAAGCAGAAGAAGAAGAAGAAGAAGAAGAAGAAGAAGAAGAAGAAGAAGAAGAAGAAGAAGAAGAAGAAGAAGAAGAAGAAGAAGAAGAAGAAGAAGAAGAATGAGAATGAGACAGGGCAAGCAGCGAGGGAGAAGGAGACTCGCCTCGTCTCGCCGCGATCCCGCCGACGAAACGGGAATTACGGGTCCCCGCGGTGTATCGATGGCGCCGGCTTTACGTCGATAGAGGAACGAAAATCGAATCCCCGGGGTTGAAGCGATTTTACCCTCTCCTCTCTCTCTCTCTCTCTCTTTCTCTTTCTCTCTCTCTCTCTCTCTCTCTCTCTCTCTCTCTCTCTCTCTCTCTCTCCTCTCTCCTCTCTCTCTCCTCTCTCTCTCTCTCTCTCTCTCTCTCTCTCTCTCTCTCTCTCTCTCTCTCTCTCTCTCTCTCTCTCTCTCTCTCTCTCTCTCTCTCTTCCCCCGCTCTCTCCCTCCTCCTCTTTCTTCTCCCCCTTTGTCTCCCCCCTCCGCGTCTCTCTTCACTTCCCCCTCTCCCTCTTCCCCTTCTCCCAACCCACCTATGTCATGCACCCACCTCTCCGTTCACTCCCCTACTCCCCTCCCCTCCCCTCACCCTTGTTTTTATTTCTTTTTCTCTTTCTTTTTGATTCCTTAAGGTGACTTTCAAGTTTTTGTTGGTGAGGTTTGGTCGTGGTGTTGGGTTGGGGGGTGGGGGTGGAAGTATGGGTTTTTGTGTTTGTCTGTGTGTATGCGTGTATGTATATACGCACACACGCATACACATACACATACATATACATACACATACATACATACATGCATACATACATACATACATACATACATATATACATACATGCATACATGTATACACACACACATACACGCACGCACGTACACGCAGACACACGCACGCACACGCATACATCCACACTAAGCAAACAGAAATATCCACTGCACTCTGACATTCCCAGTTACCGAAGGGCGTCACTTCCACGCGTCATCCCGGCGCCAGAAACCTGTTACTCAACCTCCCTCTCCCCCTTCCCCTAGGCCTTTTCCCTCCCCCTCCCCCTCCCCCTCCCCGTATTCCCCTGTTACCCCCCTCCCCCTTCCCCCTCTCCCTCCGCTTGAAGTGTGAGGGGTGAGGGAGTGTTAAGAATGGCTGGGGAGTTTGGTCACGGAGATCTTGGGAAAACACTAACAGAGCGGCAAAAGCTGCGAAAGAAAGAGGGAAGAAGTGAGAGTGAGTGAGTGAGTGAGAAAGGGAATGAGTGATAGAGTAAGTGAGTGAGAGAGTAGGTGAGTGAGGGGGTAAGTGAAAGAGTACATGAGTGAATAAGTACGTGAGGGAGTGAGTGAGAGTAAATGAGAGAGGGAGTGAGTGAGAGTAAATGAGAGAGAGAGAGAGAGAGAGAGAGAGAGAAAGAGAAAGAGAGAGAGAGAGAGAGAGCGAGAGAGAGAGAGAGAGAGAGGGGGGGGGGGTGTAACCGCCTCAGCACAAGTGCATTCTGCGGTTTACGTTTCTGTTTCCTCTCGTCGACACAGGTCAAGAAAGTACCTTTCCTATAAATTGACCAGAGCCCATAGCTGTGTTCCCATGCCATGTTTTATACAATTCCTTGATTATGTATGTACGATCATTATTTGCATGGATATTTATGATCACTTGTCTATCATGTATTTTGCCCTTTTCCCCTTGTTCCTCAGGCCATAAAGGTTGCCTCTGGCAAACAGCCTATTCCCTCTTGTCATCGTTTTTACTGTGAATGTAATTTGAACTGTTTTTTGAATTGCTATGTACTTCAAAACCGTATTTTGTTCTGCCAGTGTTAGTCGAATAAAGCATCATTCTGGAGACCACCTCTCTGAAGAGAACACACCCAGCCTCCTG
>NW_028234410.1:34388583-34396083 GCF_977035675.1 Penaeus japonicus
CTCTCTCTTTCTCTTTCTCTTTCTCTCTCTCTCTCTCTCTCTCTCTCTCTCTTTCTCTCTCTCTCTCTCTCTCTCTCTCTCTCTCTCTCTCTCTCTCTCTCTCTCAGCTCTCATTACCACACCTCTCCCCTCCCGCCCCCCCTCTCTCTCTCTTTTTCTCTCTCTCTCTCTCTCTCTCTCTCTCTCTCTCTCTCTCTCTCTCTTTCTCTTTCTCTCTCTCATATTCTCTCTTTCTCTCTTCTCTCTCTTTTCTCTCTCTCTCTCTTTTCTCTCTCTCTCTTTTCTCTCTCTCTCTTTTTTCTCTCTCTCTCTCTCTCTCTCTCTCTCTCTCTCTCTCTCTCTCTCTCTCTCTCTCTCTCTCTCTCTCTCTCTCTCTCTCTCTCTCTCTCTCTCTCTCTCTACTCTTCTCTATTTCTCTACTCTCTCTCTCACACTCTCTCATTTTATATTTCTTTCTCGCTGTTGGGATGGTGGTGTAATTATTCAGTATGATTTTTTTTCAATGAAAAATCACTTGTGCGAATGAACAGGTGTACCCATAAATCATTACTACACCTGTTTTCATCAATATCATCCACACCTAAATGCGCTGAGTTTCTGCTTTGCCGACATTGTCATTCCTCTGTTACTTGATTGTTAATGATGATTATGTTGTAGTGCAACAGTTTCTTGTATAGCACTATTATGCATTATACCATTGCCTATGATACCGGTTGACGAAGTGGTGTGTTACGTCGCAAGTAAAATCTCAGGTAAACGGGGCCCCGGCAGTGCAGGGAGGGAAACGTCATTGATCGTTGCTTGACCGTCGCTAAGATCACTTAGGAGAGTTGCCCAGCCTCCTCCTATCTCGAGCAGCGTGGGCTCGCCATCTGCAATGTTCATGGTAGAGTCATCAGGTGTGAGTATCCTTTGATGCTATTTTCAAGGCCGTCCTTGCCCCGCCCACCGATACGTCACACGCCGCGAGTTACCGGCTTTTACAATTCGTCAGTTTATTCTTATTTTTAAAAAGGCTTGAGGAAAAATGTTCTATTTTTTAACGTACTGTGTTCTGTTAATTGGTCTGAGATTGAGGTGGTCGATCTTTCGATGATTATTACAATAGCTTTTTACACTTGTCAAATTAAGGAACCAAGTAAAATGTATGCAAACATTTTCGCTCAGCTGATTGCATCGCTGCCAGACGTGTAATCGACCCGTTAAAGTTGAACTATTTACGATACAATGGACATTGTCGTATTAATCAGAATAATGATATATCAAACGGCATAAAACAATTCGGGACCTACTTTCTTCAAGGACTACTCATAAATAACGTTAATGTAGTGTGTGTGATTGATTATACCGACAGCATATGCGATGGGAAGTCGACGAGCGCGGTACGACAACTCCCGTTAGGACTAGCGGGTGTGAGCGTCGGGAGCCCCAGCGGGTCACCGTGAACATAGTGGAATCTAGGAATATCGGTGAAACGAGCGCGCGCATGAACGTCTGCCTTTCCTGACAGTCAGGGTGTGTTTATTAAGGGTGATCATGCATTTTCCTTCCGCATTGCACTGGCGGTGGATACTCTAGGATCAAGGCTCTTTCGGAATTGCAGTTTGACTCTTGTTGCACTAACGGGGAGAGCAGGGAGTGCGGTGCAGACATCTCAATTCGGCCCTACAATGCCGACAATTTTTCAGACAATGAAATGCATCGGTTTTGGTCTGGAAATCAGCCATTTGACACTCGCATCTGCTCTCGATAGGACCCTTCCCAATCGGCATCAACGCGACTGAATGCGAGAGGGAAAGAGATGCTAAACAAACATCAGATGTGATCTAGTCCCCGGGCCATGATGCACGCCCATTGTCTGCTCTGTTGCGACCCTAGGGTGGTGTAGGTGGTCATGGCACCGCATGGAAGTGGCGGTCATGAGAGAAACCTGTCTTATCTGTATGATTACCCTCCCTCATACAGCATACGGGAGAGACTATGTTCACGCGGGAGCGGGTGTGTGCCAAAATTTCGGGTGACAGTGTCGTTGTATTTTGTTATGTAACGCTGGTAGATCAGTGTTGGGAAGCAGGTGTCCCGGACATCTGCTTATTCTTTTATTTATTGATGTTTAAGCATATCTCGAAGGCCGTGTTTTCCTAAAATGTGTTAGCATCTTGAACGGACAGGCTAACCCCACCTGTGATGCCTGAAACCCCATGGCATATCCTATGCATAGTTATGTAGCTATGTTACCTTGGACGAATGTTATTGGACTGTGATGGGTATGCCTTGTCACCTTGTAACACTCCCTACATAGAGACATCCGTATCGTTTCGTGACATAGGCTAGCGTGGCCATTAATGATTCATTTGGTCTAGTAACTGGAACATATGCTAGATACAAACCGTATGGATCCCGTGTAAATAAAGTGTGATTGTGATATCAATAACACGTAATGATGTATTTTGGCGTGTTATTTATGCTACGAGGATTGTTTTATAGGTATTGAATGTCACCCACGAGCCATAGATAGAACATTCATGTCTCGTAATTAAGAAGAGACAGACAGACAGGCAGAGAGACAGGAAGAATATTGAGTGTTAGGGCCATATTGCCAGTCGATAAAGTGCTTGCTGTTGTATTCCTAGCCATCCCGAGAAGAGCTGGGCGAGGCGATGGGCACAAGCATCGTTTCGAGATCTCCACCCCCCCCCCTCCCCCGAAGCCGACTTTACGATGCTTAGTAACTCTCACCTTATTTGACGAATGTCCTTCTATCACTTTGTTGAAGATTCACGGAGTCATTTGATATCATTTTCGTATTGATAACTTCGGTCGAAAGATTCGATCTGACGTGCAGGCCGAAAGAGAAATTATGGCCCACCTATACTCGGGACAGCTGTTGCGTAGATATGCCTTGCCCTTATCACTTTCGCCAATTTGTATATAGGACATAATTACCATTTCTATTCATTTGTTCTATTTCCTATTTTCCGCATCGTCATGTTAAAGGGACTACAGATTTCACATTACATTTCATGATGAAAAAGACAACATTTATTTATTCTTTATTTTACACATACTGCCCTGTCACTAGGCATTTCTTTTGAGGTTCGTTAAGTGATTTTTGACTGTTAAGACTATTCACTGGAAACTTTATTAGGTAGAAAGGCCAGTTTTGATATCAGAAGCTGGGCTATGAGGTGGAAATTGGGTGGATTTTTTTTTCTCATTTTTATTGGGGCGTGAGAACTAATTTCAGTGTGTTCTTTGGAGTATGGGAATATATATTAGTATGAATCATCTTAGAAAATATGAATCAATCAGTTTATTTCTCTTGATATAGGGAAGCAGATTTCTTTTCCATGGATAGAGTTAGTGCCAGTGATTTCATTTAAAATGCTCACACTTGTCATTGATGGTTGTTGTACTGAGGCTCCACGAGTTTAACGACACAGACAACTTCAAATGCATTGCGCTCTCTCTCTCTCTTTCCCTCTCTCTCTCTCTTTCCCTCTCTCTCTCTCTCTCTCTCTCTCTCTCTCTCTCCCTCTCTCTCTCTCTCTCCCTCTCCCTCTCCCTCTCCCTCTCCCTCTCCCTCAATCCCTCCCTCCCTCTTCCCCTCTCTCACTCTATTTCTATTTCCATCTCCATCTCCATCTCTATCTATGTGTATATGTGTTTTCCAAATACTCTCTCTTTGTATTGCTCTTTCTTCTTTTTTCCTCTTCTCTGTGTCTCTCCCACATCCGCTTCTTCTCGTTTTCCGTTTCTTACCGTCCTTTCTTTCCATCTCCACTTCCCTTTCACTCTCTCTCCGTCTCTCTCATCCTTCTTTATCCCTCCTTTCTAAAAATCTCGCTTTCCTTAGACAAAGGCTTTCTCTCTTCCCTTAACATTTGCCTCATGGGACTTAGAAACCTGGATTCCACACAACGCCGCTTATTGGTCAGAATTTGTGGGTTGTGTGTGTGTGTGTGTGTGTGTGTGTGTGTGTGTGTGTGTGTGTGTGTGTGTGTGTGTGTGTGTGTGTGTGTGTGTGTGTGTGTGTGTTCGTGTTCGTGTTCGTGTGTATGCGTGTGCACGCGTTTTATGTATTTATGTATGTATAATGTAACGTTTGTTTTACGTAACAACTGCAACCTTTTTGGGGGGACAGAGAAACGAAACAAATTCGTTGTAGTAAGGTTTCGCTCCTGACAAAATATAAACAGCAGTTGCAGCATCTTTGCAAAACCCTGCTTGCATGCTCGAAGCAGCTGACGGATTGAAGGACGAGCGTTGTGTTATCATTGTTATTCAGTCATTTTCTCCGTCTTTCACTTTTCTTCAGGGGATTTCACTCAGGGAAAGTGTTGACGTGCTTATGCCGACATTATTATTGTTAACATTGTTATTATTATTGTTTTTGATGCTACTACTACTACTGGTGCAGCTGCTGATACCAGTATTATTATTACTATTATTATTTTTATTATTACTATTATTATTATTATTATTATTATTAATATTATTATTATGATAATAACTACTACTACTACTACTATTAAATATTGTTATAATTATTTATATTACTATCACTAATACTATTATTATCACCACTCTCCTTCACCACTGCTCCACATCATCACCACCACTATCATCAACATCATCATCAATAATCAATCATCATTCATCACCAGAACCCTTCCCATCATCATCATCATCACCACCATCATCAGGTGGTGAAATGCCATCACAAGATTAATTATGCAACTCGTCATTCGCAAAGCTTCCTTAGATGCTTTGCAATTGCACACTTTGCATTCAAGATGATTCATTAAGAGCCGCTTAATGGCATTCAAATCAGTCTTTAACGAGAGTAATTATTATGCCGGAAATTATTTTATTTTCTATTTATTTATTTTGATAATTGCGTTGATCATTTGATTCCATAATTATTTGCGATGCTTTTAGAGTGCTGCTCTCTCTCTCTCTTTCTCTTTCTCCTTCTCTCGTTCCCTCTTTCTCTTTCTCTTTTTTCTCTTTTTTCTTTTTCTCTTTTTCTCTTTTTCTCTTTTTCTCTTCTCTCTTTTCTCTTCTCTCTTCTCTCTTCTCTCTTCTCTCTTCTCTCTTCTCTCTTTCTCCCTCTCCCTCTCCCTCTCCCTCTCCCTCTCTCTCTCTCTCTCTCTCTCTCTCTCTCTCTCTCTCTCTCTCTCTCTCTCTCTCCCTCTCTCTCTCTCCCCTCCCCCCCTCTCTCTCTCTCTCTCTCTCTCTCTCTCTCCCTCCCTCCCTCCCTCCCTCCCTCCCTCCCCCTCCCTCTCCCTCTTTCTCTCTTTTTTCTTCTTCTTCCTCTTAGTTCTTTTCTTCTTCCTTATCGTCCTCTTCTATCTCTTCCTTCTTCTCCTAGCTCTACTTTTCTCCTCCCCCTCCTCCGCTTCCTTCTTCTCCTTTTCTTCCATCACCTCTTCTTCCTCATAATCCTCCCTCCTTCATCCACCTATTTTGCCCCCAACCCTCGTCCTTATTTTCCTCTTTCCTTCAGTCTTCTCACCTCCACGAAAATTATCGAAAGGAAGAAAAACAAGAAAAAAAAAGGTTAAAAATGACGAGGAAAAATACAGGTTAAGAATGGTAATTACGCGTAGGGTGAAGTTGATTATCTCTCTCTCTCTCTCTCTCTCTCTCTCTCTCTTTCTCTTTCTCTTTCTCTCTCTCTTTCTCTCTTTCTCTCTTTCTCTCTTTCTCTCTCTCTCTCTCACACACTCTCTCTCTCGCTCTCGCTCTCTCTTGCTCTCTCTTTACCCTCTTTCTGTGTGTGTGTGTCTGTATCTGTGTACGTATGTATATGTATGTATGTCTGTACCCGGGTGAGGAAAGGTACCCGATAGCTGAAAAGGAACGTCTTAAAAGAAAAAAAAGTCAAGAAAAAGCATGTCACAGTGGCACTTCAAAGGGTTCCTTCGCCGCCCTACATCCTTTGCTCGCTTGGTAAAGCCGGTAGGACGTCTGGTACACTTGGCTGGGGCGGTGTTTCTCTCTCCCTCTCCCTCTCTCTCTCTCTCTCTCTCTCTCTCTCTCTCTCTCTCTCTCTCTCTCTCTCTCTCTCTCTCTCTCTCTTTCCCTCTCTCTCTCTCTCTCTTCCTCTCTCTCTCTCTCTCTCTGTCTCTCACTCTCTCTCTCTCTCTCTCTCTCTCTCTCTCTCTCTCTCTCTCTCTCTCTCTCTCTCTCTCTTCTCTCTCTCTCTCTCTCTCATGGTGATAGTGTCTCTTTCTCTCATTCTTTTTCTTACTCTTTTCTCTCTCTTCTTTTTTTTCTCTATTTCCGCTCTTTCTCTCCTTTTTTTCTCCATTTCTCTCTTTCTCTCTTTATGTTTCTCCCATTTATTTATTTCTCCTGTTTTCTCTCTCTTTTTTTTCTATTTTTCTGTTTCTCTCTTTTCTCACTTTTCTCTCATTTCACTCTTTCTCTCTCTTCTCTCTCTCCCTCCCTCCCTCCCTCCCTCCCTCCCTCCCTACCTACCTCCCTTCCTCCCTCATTCTCTCCCTTTGTTCATCTATTAATATATCTATATCTATATCTCCTTTATTATAATCATTTTGTATCTGTCTCTCTCCCGCTCTTTCTTCTCCTCTCGATCTCTTCCTTGCTCTCCCCTCTCACTCTTCTCTTCCGCTTTCTCTTTCTCAATCCCCCTCTCTTCCCATTCTTCCCTTTATTCCCTCTCTACCCTCTTCTTAATATTTCTGGAATTTTTGCATTTAGCGAATATCACGGTCGAGCCAACCGCCGGATGAGATGTGATACATTGGCTGTGGAAATATCCGGAGTATTTTGAATTTTACAGATATGTGCAATTGCAGAGAAGGCGGTCGACTGAACCGTGCTGGGTTTTCTGTCTCTCTCTCTCTCTCTCTCTCTCTCTCTCTCTCTCTCTCTCTCTCTCTCTCTCTCTCTCTCTCTCTCTCTCTCTCTCTCTCTCTCTCTCTCTCTCTCTCTCTGGATGTATGTGTGTGATATTTGTCTCCCTCTTTTTTATTATTTTTATATCTTGTCTTTCTTCCTTTTCTTATGTTTTCCCCTTATTCTTCCTCTTCAATTTTTGCTTCTTCATCTTCTTCATCTTATTTCTATCTCACTCTCTCGTGTACACTCTATTTCTCTCCTTCTGTGCTCGATCTTCTCTTTCGCGTATGCAACCATGCATTATTTTGTTTATTATTTTTTTACCGTCTTCTTTTCGTGTAGATTTGATTTTTGTTTTTGCATTTCCATTTATTTTTTAAATAATTGATTTGATATTGGTAATTATTTTATTATTTTTATCTTTCGTTTCCTTTTTTTCATTCCTTTATTTTATTACAAGCCGTCCTTTTTCGTGTAAATTAGTCTTGCGCGTGGCAGGTGAGGGTGGGGGTGGGGGGGGGGGCAAGGGGGCAGGATGCAGCCTCCTGCTGACGTGGCCCTCCGCTGGCTTGTCCACGTTGCGCGCCCGGCTGTGTCGTGTCGTCTTTTCCTTTTTCGTTTGCCCTTTTT
>NW_028234410.1:34406083-34441083 GCF_977035675.1 Penaeus japonicus
GAGAGAGAGAGAGAGAGAGAGAGAGAGAGAGAGAGAGAGAGAGAGAGAGAGAGAGAGAGAGAGAGAGAGAGAGAGAGAGAGAGAGAGAGATTGTGTGAAAGAGTGAGTAAAATTGAAAAAAAAAGAGAGAGAGAGAGAGAGACGAGAAACGGGATGAACGAAAAATTCCATTCTGTTGCGGGTCGGGAAGCAAATGTGCGTGCCGTACCTGTCAGGCAGGAAACTGGCGCAAGCAACCACTGACCTGGTCCAACTGGGAGGAGAGGGGGCAGGGAGGGGGGGAGAAGGGGGACGGACCAACAGGTCTGAGCGAAGGAGAGAAGGGAGGGGGGGGAGGGCGGGAGGGCGGGAGGATGGGACGGGGGCAGCTCTCCGCCAGGCAAGGTTAGGCGCTTTGTTTGCCGTGTTTGGTTAGATACGTGCGCGCTGCGGGAGGCTGTGGCCTATTAATGTTCACTCGATGTTTTTCTTTCTTTATTTTTTTTTCTCTCACTTTTGGTATTGTTTTCTTGTATTTTTTACAGTTATTAATTTCTTGATTTTTCTTTTATTATATTTTTTAGGGGATAGTTAAGTCATCGTGGCCGTTCTTTCGTTCTGTGTACGTTATTTTGTGTATGTGTGTGTGTGTGTGTGTGTGTGTGTGTGTGTGTGTGTGTGTGTTTGTGGGCGTGTTGTAAGTCTGCCGTCGTTTTCTGTCTTTGTGCGAGTAAATGTGAGTCTGTGTTGACATGGGCGGGCGCTTGCAAATATATTTTTGCCTCTACTCTTCCCTTGTCCTCAACTGTCATGTTGCTAAGACGTTGAAAGATCTTGCAAGGCGTGACGGGGGGAGGGGGGGAGAAAAAAGGGAGTTGGGGTGGGGGGTATGGGGGTAAGGGGGGAGGATAAAGAATGTCGAGGAGACGTGGCCATGAGACACCGAGGCTATCTCTCCCCCCCTACCCCCCTCCCTTCCCCTCCCTGCCATCACCCCCCCCCCTCTTTCGCTCAACAAATCATCAGTAGGATCTCGGATTTCTGAAAATCATTCATTCATTCATTCACTCATTCATTCATTCACTCATTCATTCATCCCAGAGTCGCCGAGTAAAGTCCTTGCTTGCCTGTTTGCTTGCGCGGTGCGACGTGGGACTTCCGCTCCTCCTGCAAGTGAGCGCGTAGGAAGCAGGACCTTTCGAGTCGTGTTCCTTTTCTTCCTGTCTCCTCCTTCCATATATCCTTGTTGCTGACTTCCGCGGCGGTGACAGCGAGAAGGACCGGGCTTGTGATAAGAGGAAAACTGTTGTGATTATTCTGATTGCTCTTCTTGTTGATGTTTATTGATAGTGATTCTGTGATTATTGTTGTTGTTATTGTTATGTGAATTGTTGATGTTATTGCTATTATCATTATTTTTTTTTCTTTGTTATCATCATTATTGTAATTATTAATATCATCCCAGGCAATGTAATTAAGGTAATTGATGTAGCTTAGGTTGGCCAAGTCGGTTTTTCGGATTAAGGCGGGAATGAAAAGACAAAAAAAAACATGAGTGAATACAGTGCATAATCCTCCAACAGGTTTTTGAAGGCTCTCTGTATCATGCCAGCGGGTTTTCTGTCTGCCTTGTGTCTGTTCACTGCGCTTCTTTGTCTGGATGTTTAGGGTCGCTCTCTCTTTCCCATTGTCTTTCTTTTTTTAACTTCTCCTCTGTCTTTCTCTTTCTCTCTTTTTCTATTTCTCTGTCTCATGCTAGCTCTCCCCCCTCTCTTTCTCTCTCTTTCTCTTTCTCTGTCTCTCTCTTTCTCTCTGTCTCTCTCTTTCTCCCTCTTTCTCCCTCTTTCTCTCTCTTTCTCTCTCTTTCTCCCTCTTTCTCTTCCTTTCTCTCTCTTTCTCTCTCTCTCTCTCTCTCTCTCTCTCTCTCTCTCTCCCCTCCTTCTCTCTCTCTCTCTCTCTCTCTCTCTCTCTCTCTCTCTCTCTCTCTCTCTCTCTCTCTCTCTCTCTCTCTCTCTCTCTCTCTCTCTCTCTCTCTCTCTCTCTCTCTCTCTCTCTCTCTCTCTCTCTCTCTCTCTCTCTCTCTCTCTCTCTCTCTCTCTCTTGCTCACGGTCTTTTGTTCTATTGTTCTCATTATTGTTAGCGAGTGATTGAGTGATTGATATAGTGAGTGAGAGTGAGAGGCAGAGAGAGAGAGAGAGAGAGAGAGAGAGAGAGAGAGAGAGAGAGAGAGAGAGAGAGAGAGAGAGGGAGCGGGAGCGGGAGCGGGAGGAATTAATGTACACCGGGCCTTGTTGCATAATTCGATATACCGAGCACAAATATTACAGATATTGCAGATGTGCTAGATTGCACCAGTGCAACCATAGTGGCATTGCGGTGTTGGAAGGATGGGGTGAAAATACGTGATCGTAGTGATTTTAAAGAGAGAGAGAGAGAGAGAGAGAGAGAGAGAGAGAGAGAGAGAGAGAGAGAGAGAGAGAGAGAGAGAGAGAGAGAGAGAGAGAGAGAGAGAGAGACGGAGGCAGTTTTTCGCTTCACTTGGTTGTTCTTGGCGCTTTACTTTTGCCTCATTGTGAATGTGGCCTTGTGGTATGGGTAGAACACAACGCACGGAAAGAGTGTAAGGCATACTCGCTCACTCACCCACTTTTTCTCCTTCTCCGTTTCTCTCTCTCTATCTCTATCTCCTTCCTTCGCCCTCTCCCTTTCTCTCCCTTTTTCTCGCCCTCTCTCTTTCTTTCTCTCTCTCTCTCGCCCTCTCTCTCTTTCTCTCTTTCTCTCTTTCTCTCTCTCTCTCTCTCTCTCTCTCTCTCTCTCTCTCTCTCTCTCTCTCGTCTTCGGGGGTCTCTCTCTTCCGGTGGTCTCTCTCTCTCTCTCTCTCCTCTCTCGTCTCTCTCTCTCTCTTCTCTCTCTCTCTTCGCCTCTCTCTCTCTCCTTCTCTCTTTCTCTCCCCCCCTCCTCTCTCTCCTCGGGCGTCTCTCTCCTCGCTACTCACCCTCTCTCTCTCTACCCCTCCCCCCGTTTCCTCTCTCTCTGTTCTCCCCTCTACCCCCTCTCGTCTTTCTCCTCTCTCCTCTACCCCCTCTCTCTCTCCCTCTCTCTCCATTTTTTCTATCCTCACCTCTCTCTCTCCCTCCCTCTGTCCTCATTTCTCCTCCTTCCCCCTCTCTCTCTCTCTCTCTCTCTCTCCTTGCCTGCCTCTCTCCCTCTCTCCTTACCTGCTTCCCTCCCCCCCCCCCCCCCCTTATCCAGTGAAAACCTACCAAGGCCTAAAAATATTCGCTGTGGTCAGCAAATACCTAAGACTCTAACAGTGTTATTGAGCCTTCTTGGTGTTTATTTATATTTGTTTATTTATTTTGTATTCTTACCCCCCCCCCTCTCTCTCTCTCTCTCTCTCTCTCTCTCTCTCTCTCTCTCTCTCTCCGTCATCCGATCTTCTCGTCTCTCTCCTCTCTCTCAGCTTCTCGTCTCAGTTTCTCTATCTTCTTTCTCTTTCTCATTTCTCTTTTCTCTTCTCTTGCTCTCTTTCTCTTCTTTCTCTCCTTTCTCTCTTTTCTCTATTCTCTCTCTCGCTCTCTCCTCTCAGTCTCTCTCCTCTCTCCTTCGTCTGCCTCTCTCTCTCTTTCTCTCTTTTTCTCTTTCTCTATCTCTCTATCTGATAATGGCTGTGTCCTCGTTTAACCTAATTGGGACATCGGGACACTTGAATGACGCGTGCTCTAATTTTAAAGACGAATGGTTAATGAGAATAAGATAAATGTAATAAATGAGTAAATGATTTTCTATCGTTTTGTTGTGTGTGAATTGATTTTTTTTTTTGGAAGAGCATTAAATGGTGTTAAATTGGGTCATGTGTTAATCAACGAAGAAGAAGATTGTGTAATAGCCACTTTGATGTTTTGGAGATTTTGCACTGAAGGTAATGCAGAGATCATGTGATGAAATGATTCTCCTTTTTGATGGGAATTTACCGAGCATTCTGACGAGTACTCTCGATGACCTTTGACCTAGCGAGTGAATCCTTGAATTTACAGTAGAAGTACTCGGTGTGTTGTAGAGCTTCCTGGCCTTGGCATTTCAAGGATTTTTTCAGTCCTGGCTGAACTGAGCTCTCAACGGTGGTCTTATCCAGGGGGAGGATTATCACTTGACTATATCGGGTCGTTCCCCTTTCTCTGGAATTTTCTTTTCTCTCTTTCTCTCTCTTTTTGTGTTTTGTATTGTTTGTTCTTCTTCACTGTTTTTTTTCTTTTGTTATGTGGCCTTTTTACTTCCTGTTTCCTGTGTTTTCTCCTCCCTCCCTCCCTCCGTCTGTCCGTCCGTTCGTTTCTCAATATAGTTTGCGACTATTTTGGATTTATTGTATATGTGATAATATATATTATAAATGAGAAGTGTAATGATATATATTGATATAAGATAATATAAATAACGAAGATAGTGCGCGAAGAAGTAAAAACAAATAACGGTTATTATTCCGGATCTTTGTATCTCTCACATACCTCAAACCAGCGCTTTGATATGATTTGTATACACGCGTGTGTGTGATTGCGTCAATATTCCAGTGCATGTTTATCTCCGGGTGTGAGGCTTCCGTATTCCGCTGTGTAAGGTACATGTCAGTACAACGTGACAGACAATCAGACTAAAGGGGGTGAGGGTGGGAGGGGCTGCTAATACGATCGTCGTATGAGTGGCTTCACCCGCGGCGCTCTGTCGGGAAACTCTGCGGACGGCAACCCAGCTTTCACTCGTGTGAATGTCGCTGTGTATTTTTGTGTTCGTCTTCATCTTCTTGTTATTGTTGTTGTTGCTATTTTTGTTACTCATATCATTATTGTTGTTCTTGTGATTTCTATTATTGGTATTTTTGTCATTATTTTTTATTATTATTGTAGTTGATATTATGATGATTTATTTTTTATGATATGATTTATGTACGTGCATATGTGTGTATGTGCATGTACGTGTGCTTAGGGGGGGGGGGGGGGCCTACGGATTTTATTTCAGTATTTTTTTCAATAACATGTCCATACATATTTTGTTTTTCTCGGGGGGGGGGGGGTTATAAAACCGGTTTGTATAATTCTTGCCCCATTCTAGTGATTTGCTAGAGGTTGCTTACATTTTCAAACTGACCTTAACCTTTAAGAAATATATCCGTCGTGGCAAAAATATTAGAAAATGATAGGATAACACGCGCGGTCAAGTAGAGTATGACTCATAGCACATGTGTACATTGGCTTTTAATACAGTACACTTACCTCAATGGCTGTGTGTGTTCTCTACGAGGTGTTTTGTGTTCGATCACGCATTCACTTGGAATTTGTATTTTTTTTTTTTTTTTTTTTTGTTCAATGAGTCACAGGTTTATGAATGCCAGTTGCAAGTTGCAGTATTTGTGTGTGTGTTTGTGTGTGCGCGCGCGTGTGTGTGTGTGTGTGTGTGTGTGTGTGTGTGTGTGTGTGTGTGTGTGTGTGTGTGTGTGTGTGTGTGTGTGTGTGTGTATGTGTTTGCCGATGTTATAGTGTGATATATTTCAGACATGTGATTTAGCTGTGTTGCAATAGGAGTCCTGTCATCAATTGAATGGTTGTGAGTTATGTGTTGACATTATTTTTGTTTACATGTTTTGCGGTTTATTTGTTTGTTGAAGATGTAATGATATTGGTAAAGCAATGGGGAATGGAGCTATGGCATCAGCGATAAATGCCTTGATATTGTATTTGCGTGTATGTATGTGTGTAAACTTAAATATATTGACGTAGGATGTAATTTGTAAATGATTTGAAATGAAGAATAAAGGAATTATTTAATTTGGTATGTTTTGATCAACAACACGGCTTTTAAAATGCTAATTATTTGTTAAAATTTAGGGAAAAAAACGAAAAAATATGGGGTTGGTACATTTTTTGTATTGTACAGTATATTTTTTGTTATAACATATATAAAAATATATATATATATATATATATATATATATATATATATATATATATATATATATATATATACATAGGTATATATAGATGATATATAGATATAGATATATATATATATATATATATATATATATATATATATATATATATGATAGTGTATATGTATAAGACATAATCCAACCTACACAAAAAGGTAATTTTCCTTCTCATCGAAGAGAAATTAATGAATTCTACGAAAATGTGCGAATAGCGTCAGGGGTTGACGTCAATCGTGGGGGGAGTGGGGGGTAAGGCAGGGGGGGGGGGAGGGAAACAAAAATTATTGGTGACGGGACTGTGCCAACGGCGCCCTCGAGGTGGGGTGTTGCGTTGGTGTGTGTTTATTTTGAAATACCTTCTTTCCATTTTTTTTTAATGGCGTAAGACGTATCTTTTTGATTACGTGTTGCTAATCCATCCTATTTCATTCCAGTCTACTACAGAACTTTATATGATTATTAGAGTGTGTATGTTGCAAGAAGTTACGCTAATAACTTCTCTTGCAACTTCTGCAACAGTCTGATTGTGAAAAGCTTGAAAGATGGCTCGCTCACTTGTCCAGTTCACCCAGTGACTGACAGACGTGTCCATCCACTTTACGGAAAGGTATTTTTTTCAACCGTGAAGATGTGACTGTCGAATCGTGTGACTGAGGCGGGACTTTTACCCCCTCACTAAAATATAATATCAACTTGGCCAAGATTGGTCTTTAGATTTGGCCTTTAATTAAGGTAAGAGACGGAAATGTCACTGTGCAATCCTGAAACTTGAAAGAAAGAAAAAAAAAGTATATGGATTGGCCAGTTCCAGTGAAGTGATTTTTGAAGTGACTTGTGTGGTGATTTTGAGGTGATTTTTAAGGTCACGAGGATTTTGATTTGTTTATTCAAAGATACAGACTATATGAATGTTTAAATAAAAAAAGGAAAATAAGAGAAGATTGAGAAAGAAAAAAAAAGAGTCTCTTGGAACTTGTGAGTGCTAGGAACCACATACAAAAAAAAAAAAGCAAAAGAGATAGAGAGAGAGATTGCTTGCGTCACGAAACCCTACGGAACACGCCCCGGAACCTAACAGAACCCCACGGAACTCTACGGACACCCCCCCCACCTCACCCCCACCTACAATCATCCCCGAACCCCTCTCCGCCCCGCCGGCCCTGAGACCGCATGAGCCTCGAGTGCTTGCGATGCTGGTGGTGGTGGGCGGAGGGCGGAGGTGCAGGTGCTGCGCTGCTGCTTCCTCCTCCGAGCGTGGTCGTCGCCGCGGCCTCCCCGGCGTCCCTGGTCGTCCTGCTCCTCTGCATCGCCTTCTTCGTCCACCCGGCGTCCGCCTTCGTTAACACCTTCGATAACAACAGGTAATGCGGCCAACGGGACGAGCGCGTCTTGGGTTGGGGTTTCGGATGAGAGGGAGGGAGAGAGAGGGGAAGAGGGAAGAGGGAAGAGGGAAAAGAGAAAAGAGACGGGAAGAGGGAAAAGAGAAAAGAGACGGGAAGAGGGAAAAGAGAAAAGAGACGGGAAGAGGGAAGAGGGAGGAGGGAGGAGGGAGGAAGAGAAAAGAAACGGGAAGAGGGAGGAGGGAGGAGGGAGGGAGAGAGAGGGGAAGAGGGAAGAGGGAGGATGAGAGGGAGGGAGAGAGAGGGGAAGAGGGAAGAGGGAGGGAGAGAGGGAGATAGAGATATAGACAAAGACAGACAGAAATTGTATACGTGTGTGTCTTCACGAGTATTGGGGTGGACTCCACAATATACATGGATTTAACATACATTCAAGGCACTAAAAGAAATACATTGATCATGCAAACGATCAAACAACTCCAGACTAAAGTATGTAACCCCCCATCCCCCCACACACAAGAGACACAGTATACCGGTCCGTAACGAAATCCCGGCGTCATGAGGGCCGTCATAAACACGTGGGGTGTGTGTCGGGCAAGGAAGTGATCGGGCGACGACGTCCTCCTCCGCCCCCGCCCCCGCCCCCGCCCACGTCACCCACCTTCGCTCTCGGGGTTTCCTCTCGGCTCGCCTTCTACTTGTTGATCTTGTTTGGTCACTTTTCCTGTTTGTTAGTTTTTTTGATAGTTAGGGTTTTGAGATCCTCCTCCTCCTCCCCCTTTTTACCGATTCATTTTTTATAAACATATATATATATATATATATATATATATATATATATATATATATATATATTTATATATCCATATGCCATACATACATGTATAACATACGTACAGAAATACAGACATACATACATACATACATACATAACATACATACATACCTACATACATACGTACCTACACACCACACACACACACACTTCACACACACCACACACACACACACACACACACACACACGACACACACACACACACACACACACATATATATATATATATATATATATATATATATATATATATATATATGTCTAACTATCTGTCTATATACAGAGATATACATATATATATATACATACATATATGATATAATATATATATATATAATATATAATATATATATATATATATATATTTATATATATATGTATATATAAAACAATATATACATCATATATATACATATATTCATATCTATCTACATAACTTATACATAGGTGAATATATATATATATATATATATATATGATATACTATAATATATATATATATATATCTATATATATATATAGGTATGTATGTGTGAGTGTGTTGTGAGTGTGTTGGGTTGTGTGTGTGTGTGTGTGTGTGTGTGTGTGTGTGTGTATGTATATATGTGTGTGTGTGCGCGCGCGTGCGTGTGTGTGTGTGTGTGTTTACGTCTTCGAATTCTAATAGTTAAAACATTTTTTTTCGAATAGTGTTTAAGAAAATCTATTCATAAAGAAAAAATCTCGTTTATTTACAATTTATTTTTTTCTTTTCTTTTCTGTTCTCGTTTTCCTTCTCACTCTCGTGTTTCACATTCCCGGTATCGGCGGGAGAGGTCACGCTATACGCAGGTTCTTTTCCGTAGTTTGTTATCCGCGTCCCCTTCTCGTGTTATCTCGTGTTGTTGAAATACTACGCTTTCGATAATTGCCCGTTGCTTGTCGGGTCGCCTCGCTATCTCTCTTTATCTTTCTTATCGCTTCTGGGAGATTTTGTTGTCATTTTGTTTTGTTTTGATTAAAGTTATTTTCTGTAGGTGATTCTTTGTTTTTTCCCTTTTTTTAATCTTGGTGGCTGTGGTTTACTTTTTCACTTTCGATGTTGTTTCTCTTGATACTAATATTTGTTTTATTTTCTTATCCTATTTCCCCCTTTCTCTTCCTTTCCCGGTCTGCCTTTTCCTGCTCCCTCGGTCGGTCATCCTTCTCCATCTCTCTCTTCCTCTCCCTCTTCATCGTTCCCCTCCTACCTCCTTTTTCTCTTCCTCTTCCTCCTTCTCCTTCTACTTCTACTTCTACTTCTACTTCTACTTCTACTTCTCTCCCCCCTTTCACTCCTTCTCCTCCTCATCCCACTCCTCCTCTTCCTCCTCATCCCACTCCTCCTCCTCCTCCTCCTCATCCCACTCCACCACCACCTCCACCCCCTCCACCCCTCCACCCCCTCCACCCCCTCCGGCTGTTAACTTCGAAGGTGTGTGATTACTCCGAACACCTGGCGAATGGTCGAGGCATCGCGGCGCCGCTGCTGGTGTGGATTTGCATCTTGCTAAAGATGGATATCACGCTGTGTGGATGTGTTTGGGGAGGAGGGAGGAGGGAGGAGGGGTTAGGTGTGTGTGTGGGTGTGGGTGTGTGTGGGGGGGGGTGTACGTGTGTGTGTGTGTGTGTGTGGGTGTGTGTGTGTGTGGGTGTGTGTGTGTGTGTGTGTGTGTGTGTGTGGGTGTTTGTGTGAGTGTGTGGGTGTGTGTGTATGTGTGTGTGTGTGCGTGTCTGTGTCTGTACAGTGCATTTATTATGCATTTATTGCTTATCGCTCATCGCTTTCTGTGTGTGTGTCTTATATATGTAAGAATAATTATGAGAGTACATATTGCTTATAGATTTTTTCTGTGACTGTGTTTACTTCTAAATGATTAATTTTCAACATCTATGACGTCGGTAGACGGATGTAATCCATAGTTCTTTGTGTAAGCAGGGCGAGGTGTCAGGCACGAAGCTCAGCACGTGACAAAGTACACACACATACATACTCACAAATAGAATGGAATAAAATATGCAATCTCGGATGGACATAAAATTGTGTTAAAATGTGCAGGTGTTGTATATTTATTTATAGCAGGTTTTTCTTGTTTGTTTGTTTGTTTGGGATCTGTGTGTGTGTGTGTTTGTGTGTTTTCGAGTGTTTGTTTGTGTGTTAAGCTGAGAATGACCGATTTCCATACAGTTCTGAAACCTTACAAGGGTCCCAATGTACGCAGTTAAAACACTTCCTTATATTCACGTAGAATCTATTTCCCCGCACAGGTGTCCGTACTCGTATGTATATAATATTATCTTTATCTATCTATATATCTATCCATCCATCCATCCATCCATCCATCCCATCTTACCTCTCTTCTTCCTTTCCTTCCTCCGTCCCCTCCCCTCTCCTCCCCTCCCGCATCTCTCTCACACTCTCACCCTCTCCCATCCCTCTCTTCCTCCCTGCCTCTTCCCATGCTTCTCTTCTTTCCTCCCTCCACCCATCCTTCCCTTCTTCTCTCCCTCCCTCCCTCCCTCCACCCATCCTTCCCTTCTTCGCTCCCTCCCTCCCTCCCTCCATCCTTCCTTCCCTTCTTCTCTCCCTCCCTCCCTCCACCCATCCTTCCCTCCCTCCCTCCCTCCACCCATCCTTCCCTTCTCTCCCTCCCTCCACCCATCCTTCCCTCCTTCCCTCCCTCCCTCCCTCCACCCATCCTTCCCTTCTTCCCTCCCTCCACCCATCCTTCCCTTCTTCCCTCCCTCCACCCATCCTTCCCTTCTCTCCCTCCCTCCCTCCCTCCCTCCCTCCCTCCCTCCCTCCACCCATCCTTCCCTTCTCTCCCTCCCTCCCTCCCTCCCTCCCTCCCTCCCTCCACCCATCCTTCCCTTCTCTCCCTCCCTCCCTCCCTCCACCCTTCCTTCCCTCCCTCCCTCCACCCATCCTTCCCTTGTTCTCTCCCTTCCTCCCTCCACCCATCCTTCCCTTCTTCCCTCCCTCCCTCCACCCATCCTTCCCTTCCCTCCCTCCCTCCCTCCCTCCCACCCACCGGGCGGAGGGAAGGGCGAGGGCAACACCCGAAATCTCTCTTCCTTCTTTGCCAATCAGTTATTGACCCTCTCCGCCCAAAGACCCCGTTTATGGCGTCCTGTTTTTGTTTCTCCTCCTTTGCTCTCTCCTTTGATTTGCTCGCGCTTTCTGCCTCTTTCTCTCACTTTTTCTCCTTTTATCTGTTTCTTTCTCTCTTTCGTTCTTTATCTTTCTCTACTTTAATTTTTCCTATTTATTTTTATCTTAATTTAATCTATTCTCTCTCTCTCTCCCTCCCCCTCCCCCCCTCCCCCCCTCCCTCCCTCCTCCCTCCCTCCCTCCCTCCCTCCCTCTCTCCCTCCCTCCCTCTCTCCCTCTCTCCCTCTCTCTCCCTCTCCCTCCCTCTATCTCCCCCTCTCCCTCCCCCTCTCTTTCCCCCACTCCCTCCTCCACTCCCTCTGCCCCTCCCCCTCTCCCTTCCCCACTCCCTCCTCCACTCCCTCTGCCCCTCCCCCCCTCTCCCCCCTACTCTTTACCTGCATCCCCATGGGGCCTCACGCTGTGTCTGGCGGCCGCCACTCGAAAGGGGAAGGGGAGGGGGGGGGTTAATTTCGTCATTTTTTCCTCTTCTTTTCTTTTCTTTATTGACACTCATAATTTATTTTCTTTCCCTTCCTTACATTTTTTTTTCTTTTATTTTCTACCCTTCCTCCGTCCTTCCCTCCCTCCCTCCACCCATGTTTCCCTTCTTCCCTGCCTCTTCCGATGCTTCTCTTTCCTTTCTTTTCTTTGCTTTACTTTCTTTCCTTTATTTTCCTTTCCTTTCCTTTCCTTTCCTTTCCTTTCCTTTATTTTTCTTTCATTTTATTTCTTTTTCTTTTCTACCCCTTCCCTTCATGTCCTTTTTTTCTTTCATTTCCTTGCTTTTCCTTTCCTTTCCTTTCTTGATTTTTTCTTTTTTTCTTCCTTTTGATAAGTATGTGAAACTATTGACGCATATAAGATGTAGGAGTGGGAAGTGTCCGGGGCATACTGGGGGGGCGAAAGAAGAAAAAGGTACGGGAAAGAACGAACTCGAGAAGAGGAAGCAAGGAGGAAGGAGGGGGAGGGGAAGATGTAGGAGGGGGAAGGGGGGGGAGCAGGAGTTGGAGGAGGAGGGTTTGTTCTCTCCCGGGATGTGAGGAGTGGGTGGGGGTGGGGGGTGAGGGGGAGAGCGGCGTAATGTGCTTGCCCTGTGCCTATAATGAATTAATGTTCCCCATCGATATAGATGGTTGCCTAGCTGCCTTTTTTTTTTTTTTTTTTTTTTTTTTTTGTGTGTGTGTGTGTGTGTGTGTGTGTGTGTGTGTGTGTGTGTGTGTGTGTGTGTTTTGGTGGGGGGGGGGGGTATTCGACTTCCGCTTTATAAAGTGTAGTTTAATCTTTATTTTTTCTCTTATTTTCTCTCTTTTTCGTCAAGAAGTGGATGTGGATTTGAATGATTTTTCCTTTTATGTTTGATTATCATGATAATAATTATGCTTGCTTGGCCTTGTATTATGTCGGTGGGAGGGGGGGGGGGTACGGGGTCATTGTGCAGTTATATTTCTAGTTGTGACTCATGGTCTCATGACTGGTATATTTTCCTCGGTTTAGGGGGAAAATCTCTTAATATCTAATGTTGCTTTATCTTTGTGAAGACTTGAATCGACATAATCGCGTGGGATCATCTGGGCGTGACGTGTTTTCCTCCCGCTTCAGAAGTCGAGGATAGATGTTAATCCGCCACCTCTAGCCCCCCCCCCTCTCTCTCTCTCTCTTGCCCGCTCTTCTCATCCCTCTCTCGTCATCTCTCTCCTCTTCTTCTCTCCTCCTCCCCTCCTCTCTCTCAGCTCTCCTCCGTCATCTCATCTCTCCTCTTCTCCTTCTTCTCCCCCTCTTCTCCTTTCCTCCTCTCCTCACCGTCCCTCCGTGCCTCTCAGCCTCCTCCCTCACCTCCCCTCCTCTTCCTCGCTCTCTCCTCTCTCCCCCCCTCATCCTCTTTCCTTTCTCCTCGTCCCCCCCTCATCCCTCCTCATCTCCCTCCCTCCACCCTCCAACTCTCCTCTCTCCCCGTCTCCCTTCTCCCCAGTTCTTTCCCCTCTCCCCTTCCTCCTCCTCTTCCCGCCCTACTTCTTTCATCTCAGCTCGTCCTCTCGCCTCCTCTCTTCTCTCTCTCTCTCTCCTTCTTCATCCTATCTCCTCTCTCTCTCCCCGTCTCTCGCTTCCTCCTCTTCGTTAGCCTCTCTCTCTCTCTCTCTCCACTCTCTCTTTCTCCACTCTTTCTCTCCACTCTCCTCTCTCTTTCTCTCTCTCTCTCTCATATTTCTTTCTTATCTCTCCCCTGTCTTCCCCTCCCCTTTTCGTCTCCCCTCCGATTCCACTTTTTTTTTCGTTTACCTTGCCGCCCTTCGTAAAGACTTATTTGTATCCTTTTCTCTTTCCTTCTCCCTATCCCCTCATTTCTTCCCTCTTTCTTCCCCTTCCTCTCCCCATTCCTTTTTCTTCCCCTCCATCTTTTTCCTTTCTCCCTTTCGTTTTTCCGTTCCTTTTTATAGCCACAGAAGGGGGGGAGGGAGGAGGGGGTGGGTGTGGAGAAGTGGATGGGTGTTGGGTAGGGGGGAGAGGTGGTGTGTAGTAGAGGAGGATAGCGAGGAGTTGAGAGGTATTAGTGAGTGTGTAGTGGGGAGGAGGTATAGAGTTAGTAGGAGTAGTGTTGAGTGGGGAGGGTTGTAGAGTGTTGGAGAGGAGTGGTGAGTGGGGAGAGGTAGGAGAGTTAGTTATTTTTTATTTTAAAAAGTATGGAGTAGTTAGTAGGTGAGGTTAAGCTAATACGTAGTGAATAGGTGGCGGTTCGAAGTGGGGGTGTCGAAGAGTAGTAGGAGGTCTTTAGTTAGCAGTGATTGTGGTTAGCTTCGTTTATCGTCTCTTTTAGGACTGATTTCTGGTTTTAATCATACGAAAGACCTTCTTTCTACTCTCCTTCTAAACTTCTCCTTTCTCTCAACCTTTTCCCCCCTATCTCTTCCTTAATAATCTAATAGCCCTCCCCTCTCTCCCTCCGCCCCAATCCACCCCCCCTCTCCCTCTCCCTTCTCCTTTTCTCCCGATCCCTCCCTACAAGTAAAAATAAAAAAAAAAAAATAAAATAAAAAAAATAAAAAAAAAAAGAACAACAAAAATCAATAAAAATAAAGAAACCTCAAGTAAAAAATTTAAATATAATCATAAAAAAGATTCATATAAATTCATTATTTTAGTATTAATTTATTTTATAAATATACTATAAAAGATACTTATTTTATTTTTATATATTCTTTTTAATTTAATATTTATCAATACTATATTATTTTATATTAATAATTTTCATATACTAAAATATATATCATCTTTTTTTAATGAAATAAATATTCTTCCTTTTTATATTTGTTAATTAAATTATATATTATTTTATTTTTTACTTTTATGTTTTTTTTTCTTTTTATTGTTTCTTTTCTTCTTATTTCTATTTTTTTTTACTTTTTTTTTTTTTTTTTTTTTTTTTTTCTTTTTTTTTATCTCTCTTCTTTTCTCTCTGTTTTCCCCTCCTCCCTTCCTATCCTCCCCTCCTCCCCTTCCCGCCCTATCCTCCCTCCTCTCTCATTCCTCCTTCCTTCCGTTCCGTTCCGTCCTTCCTCCTCCTCCTCCCTCCCTTTCCCAATTCCATTTCACTTTTCCTACCTCCCTTCTCTCTTCCGTATCGCCTTCCCCTCCCCCTCCCTCCTTCTCCTTTCTCCCCTCCTCCTCCTCCCTTCTTCCTTCCATTCCCTTTCCTTCTCCTCCCTGGTCCTCCTCCCCTTTCCTTCCTCCCTTCCTTCTTTCCCTTTTCCTTTCCTTCTTATTCCGCTCTTCCTGACATATCCGCTCTTCCTTCATCCTTCCCCCTCCTGAATCCTTATTCCCCTGCCTCTTCGTTCCCCCCTCTTCCTCTCTTCCTCTCTTTTCCTCTCCCTCCTTATTCCTTTCCTTTCCTTCCTCCCGTTTTCTTCCTTTCCTCTCCGCTCCTTTCCTTCCCTTCCCGTTCCTCTTCCCTCTCCTTCCTTTTCCTCCTCCTCTTCCTTCCTCCCTTCTTCTCTCTTATCTCCTCCCTTCCTCCCTTCCTTCCTTCCCCCTCTTCCTCCTCCCATCTACTTCTCTCTTCCTTCTCCTCTACCCTCTCTCCTCCCCTTACCTCCTCCTTTCCTCCTCTCCCTCCACCCTCCTCCTTCCTTTTTCCTTTCCTCGCCCTCCCTCCTCCTCTATCCTCTCCCTCTCCCGTCCTCCCTTCCTCCTTCCCTTCCTCTCGTCCTTCCTCTCCTTTCTCCTCCCTCTTCTTTCCCTCTTCCTCTTCCTTCCGACCTTCCTTCTTCCTTCCTCATCCTTTCTCTCCTTCTTCTCCTTCTTCTCCTCCCCTTCCCTCAATCCTCTCTTCCCTCGGGATCCGCCCATCCCCTTATCCTCTTTCCTCTATCCTCTCCTTCCTTCCGATTCCTTCTCTGTCTCCTTCCTTCCCTCTCCCCCTCCTCCCTCCTTTTTTCCTCTGCCTCCCTCCTCGCGAGGCTCTCGGCACCTCCCAAGCTCCTCTCCCCTCCCTTCTCTCTCTTCCCCTCCCTCCCCCACCTCCCCTCTCTCTCCCGCTCTCTTCTTCCCCCTCCTCCCTCCTCCCTCTACCTACCCCTTCTCCCGTTCTCTCCCCCTCTCCTCCCTCACCCCTCTCGCCTTCTCCCTCCTTTCTCCCCCTCACCCTCACCCTCCCCTCCTCCTCTCCTCTCCCCCCTCCCTCTCCCCTCCCCTTCTCCCTCTCTGCCATTCTACTCCCTCACTGTCCTTTCTCCCCTACTCCCTTCCTCCCTCTCCCTTCTCCCCTCCTCCCTTCCTCCCTCTCCCTTCTCCCTTCCTCCCTCTCCCTTTTCTTTCCGTCCTCCCCCCTCCTCTCCCCTTTTTTCTCCTTTTTTTCCATGTTGCTTCTCCCCGCCCTACCCCCTCTCCCTTCCCCCCTTCCCTACCCATTTCTCCTCCTCCCCCTTCAGTCTGCCCTCCTCTCCCTCTCCTTCCCCTTCTCCTTCCTCCTCTCCCCCCTCTCGCCCTCCTCTCCCTTCTCCACGTCCCTTCCCACGTGACTTCGCAGGCGTTCCTGGTACTGAGTGGGACTACCTGGCGTGACCTGTTCTAATCCCTGGAGCGTGTTCTAATCCCTGGAGCGTGACTCGGGGCGGTCGGGATGGGGTGGGGGTGGTGGCGGGGGGGGGGGGGGTGCGGAGAGTGACTCAAGTCGGGACAAGGAATGAATGGCGAGAAGGAATTAAGAGGAGGAGGAGAGAGGGAGGGAGAGGGAGAGGGAGAGGGAGGATGTGGGATTAGGGGGATAGAGGGAGGGAGTGAGAGTAGTGAGAGGGGAGAGAGGGGGAGGGAGTGAGTGAGTGAGTGAGAGAGGGAGGGAAGGAGAGAGATGCTCGAGAAGCAAGGAAGGAAAGAAAGCTGTAAACACACGTTCCCAGAGACGACATCCCAGACTCCCGTGATAACAAGAATGACTCCTGCTTGTTAGTTATTATAAGACATAAACAAGTGATACTGAACCACGCTCCCCCTCCTTGCTCCCTCCTTCCCTCTCCTCACTCTCTGCCCCCCCCCCCTTTCTTCTTTCTTTACCCTCTCCCTTTCCCTCCTCATTCTCTGCTCCCCCCCCTTCTTTACCCTCTCCCCTTTCTCGTCCCTTTCCCTCGTCATTCTGTGTGCCCTACCCCCCTCCCACTGTTTCTTTTCTTCTCTTTCCTCCCTGCCTCCCTCTCCCTCTCTTCTTACGTTTATCTCTCGTCCGCCTTCTCCCTTTCTACCCCCTTTATACATAATGCCAGCCACTTCTCTCTCTTTTCCCCTCTCCACCTTTCTCCCTGCCTCCCCCCCCCCCACTCCCTTCTGAGTGGGAGGATGAGGCGTTTATAGTGGGATCATTCCTCCCTCTTTGCCACCCCCTACCTCCTCCCTCTTCCCTCCTTTCCCCTCCCTTCCCCTCCCTCCCTGTTACTCTCCCCTTGCCACCTCTTATTCCACTTCCCCATCTCCCTGCCACCTCCCCTTCCCCTTTCCGCCACCCCCACTCCTTATCATCCTTTACTAGCCTCCCCGCTTTATCCTTTTACCCCTCCTCTCTTCCTCTCTTTCCCCTCCCCCACTCTCCGTCAAGGATATGACCCGGAATTAAGGATATGTATATTGGAGGATCATCGGTTCGGATCTGATGTTGTCGTCTTTTCTTCTTATCCTTCTCTTTTATGATTGTGTGTATGTGTGTGTGTGGGTGTGTGTGTGTGTGTGTGTCTCTCCTCTCTCTATGTTCTCTCTCTCTGTGGTCTCTCTCTCTCCTCTCTGTGTAGTTGTGTCTGTGTGTCTTGTCGTGTTACTTGTCTTCATCTAGTCTCTCTCTCTCTCTCTCTCTCTCTCTCTCATTCTCTCTCTCTCTCTCTCTCTCTCTCTCTCTCTCTCTCTCTCTCTCTCTCTCTCTCTCTCTCTCTCTCTCTCTCTCTCTCTCTCTCTCTCTCTCTCTCTCTCTCTCTCTCTCTCTCTCTCTCTCTCTCTCTCTCTCTCTCTCTCTCTCTCTCTCTCTCATCTCCCCGTACCCCCTGATGTCACCGCCCCCTCTAGGAGGCGGATAGTCCCGAAAGTGTCGTGGCAGCGTGTACTGGAGGCTGGGCATGTAGGTCACGGTCCCGCCAGCCTCCGGCCCGGCCCGTCCCGGCTTGGCTCGACGCATTCGGCTCGCTTGTTTATGTGACGAACGCGAGGGGGTGGGGTGGGGTAGGGTGGGGTAGGGTAGGTGGTAAGGGGGCGTGGTAGTGGTAGTGGGGTGGTGGGGGTAAGGAGGAGAGGATGATGGGGTGGAAGGAGGGGAGGGTGGTGTTGGGATCGATCTAATTAATACCCGGGCACTCTCACTGCCTACCTACTCCCTCTCCTCCTGACCCCCCCCCCTTTCCACCCCCCGCCCCCATAGTCCTTTCTCCTTCGTTCCTTTTGTTGTGTTTTCGTCGATTTTCACTCGTTTTGCTTATTTCATACCTGTACTTTATTTTTATTTTTATTCCATATGGTAGAGGTGGGCGTGTGTGTGTGTATATGTGTGTGTGTGTGTTTGCCTATGCTTGGGTCATTGAGTGTGCGCGCGTGTACGTGTCCGAGTGCATGTGCGTTAAGCTCGTGATGTTTGTATATCTTTGTCTGTCAATAATATGTCTCTTTCGCGCGCGTGTCATATCACGTGTTGTCTCTCGATCTCATCAGATTTTCCGAGCGATTGGCCAATCCGTATTGCATTTTCTCGTTATTTGTTGATCGTTCGATAGGACGTTGTTGTGTGGATAACCTCATTGCAGAGATCAGGATGTATTTGGCATTTGGTAATGATTTGTTTATTGTTTATAAGGCTGAGTGTTGCAATGGCCTTACTTTTTATTACTTTTTTATGATTATATATATATTTTTTTAGTCTTTAGTTTTATTTTTACTTTTTTTTTTTTGGTAATGTTAACGTGAATTGATATCACGAGTGTTATTAATTATGATTTCTTAATTTTTGTGGATTAGAGGATAACAATAATATCAACATGATCATTATCATCGGTATCGTAGGGTTTATGCAATGTTGATTTAATTGATTCAGCGGATTAGGAGGTTGGAGGAGGTCATCAAATTGATTTTAAAATGAGATTTGTAATAAACTTTCTGATGATCTGATAACATAAGGGGGATGAAGATGGTGGGGAGGTATTAATAAATTCTTGCATATATTCGTAGTTCGCGTTATTATTATTATTATTATTATTATTATTATTATTATTATTATTATTAATGTCGCAGTGGTTGTTTTCATTGCTATATGGTGGATTATCATCGTTATTATTGTTGTGATTATCATCATTATTGTTATCATCAGTGTCACCTCCATCACAATCAAGTCACCATACCACTATGATGATGATGGTGATAACCATCATTATCACAACCACCTTAGCGACGTCAGCTTGCGCCGCACGTGAAGGAGGGCGAGTGAAGCCGCTAGCGAGCCGGGTAACGCCGCATCCGGTTACGCGTCGCGGCTTGCGGTCCAGACACAGCGGCGACGGAGAGCGGCGGTTGGCTATATCGGCAGAGACGCGGCAGCTTGCGGACGCACGGACGGCAGGTTACGCGGTATACGGCTACGCGACGGGCTCACGCGGTGGATTTGGGGACGAACGAGTCGAGGCAAAGGTGGGGGCGGTGGGGGATGAGGGGGGGGTGGGGGGGTAGAGGGCGAGTAAGGGAGGGGAGAACTTTGAGAGGTTGAGTGGGAGGGAGGGTGGGTGTGTGAGGGGAGGGGGAGAGGGGAGGGCGGTGTGTATGAGGAAGGAAGGGTTAGGGAGGGTTAGGGAGAGTGAGAGGGCCGGATCGGAAGTGGGAGAGATAAAGAGTGTGAAGGAGGAAGCAGAAGGGAGGAGGGAGAGAAGGAGGGGAGGGAGTGGGAAGAAGGAAAATCTATGAGATATCTGACTTATAGGAATGTTTCTCGAGGAGTGTGGTTGATCACACACACACATGCACACACACACACACACACACACACACACACACACACACACACCAAAAATAAGGCGGGGGGGGGAGGGCATAGCCAACAACGGTCATTAAAAACCTCATTAAAAAAATCTCTCTCGCCACCTCTCCTCCGCCCGCCCGCCCACCCGCCGCCCACACCGCCCACAGTGAGAATACAGAGGCTCCCTTTGTACAGCGCCCTCTCGCAGTCGCATCGGGGCTGGGGCCGAGATAAGGGACGCCCTCTTGAATGACGCTTCAGTGGGTGTGCCTCGGGGAGAGGGAGGGAGGGGGGGGAGGCGTGTAGGTGAAAGAGGAACTTGTAGGGTACGTTTTGCGCTCGCTCTCTCTCTCTTTCTCTCTCTCTTTTTCTCTCTTTCTCTCTCTCTCTCTCTCTCTCTCTCTCTCTTTTTCTCTCTCTCTTTTTCTCTCTCTCTCTCTCTCTCTCGCTCGCTGTCTCTCTCTCTGTCTCTGTCCCATTATATATATATATATATATATTTATATATATATATATATATATATAATATATATATATATATATATATGTGTGTGTGTGTGTGTGTGTGTGTGTGTGTGTGTGTGTGTGTGTATATACATATATATGTACATATATATATATATATATACATACATACATACATACATACATACATACATACACACACACACACACACACACACACACACACACACACACACACACACACACACACACACACACACACACACACACACATATATATATATATATATATATATATATATATATATATAGAGAGAGAGAGAGAGAGAGAGAGAGAGAGAGAGAGAGAGAGAGAGAGAGAGAGAAAGATTAAGACAAACAGGCAGATAGATAAATCGATAGAAAAGGAGAGAAAGATATGACGATAAAGATTGAAAGAGAGAGAGAGAGGTCTCACAAATTATCTTAATTTGCTTCCTCGTTTTCCTTCGACGAAAACAACCATTGTCTCGCGCAGACAATACTGATTCTTGTTTTGTAGTCAAAGCATATCAAAGAGAGAGATATGGGGGAAAAGGGAGATATGAGGAGAGAGGGAGAGGAGAGGTGAAGAGAGAGAGAGATAGTTATGAAGGGGGGGGGGGCAGAGAGAGAGAGAGAGAGAGAGAGAGAGAGAGAGAGAGAGAGAGAGAGAGAGAGAGAGAGAGAGAGAGAGAGAGAGAGAGAGAGAGAGAGGCGAGCGGGGAGCAAGTATGGTAGGTATGAGTGCTGTTATGTACCTTCACCATCGTAGTGTTTTGAAACCTGTGCTCTCTCATTCACTCTCTTAGCCGTTGTGTTATTTGTGTTTGCTCAGTTCTAGGAAAATAATACAGAGGCGCAAGAATATCTATATTTACACACACACACACACACACACACACACACACACACACACACACACACACACACACACACACACATATACATACTTGTATAGGTGTGCCTGCATAAATCTATACTCGTAAGAAGATAGACTGCGAGCGAACGATTCGGGAGTGCAGACCGGTGAATGACCGGATGGCTAAGGTAGTCTTAAGAAAGTAGATGGTCCAAGAAAACAGCTGATCTAAGAAAATAAAGGTAGTCTAAGAAAATCGTTCTAAAAAAGATGGTTTCAAAGAAAATAGAGCAGTCCAAGAAAACAGGTGATCTAAGAAAATAAAAATAGTCTAAGAAAATCGTCTAAAAAAAGATGGTTTTAAAGAAAATAAAGCAGCCTAAGAATACAGGTGTTCTAAGAAAATAAAGATAGTCAAAGGAAATCGTCTAAAAAAAAGATGGTTTCAAAGGAAATAGAGCAATATGGACGGAGGGGGGGATGGGCTTGGAACTTCGAGAAGGGAATGTAAAGAGCTCGAGGCAGCCACGGTGCTACTCCAACGGGCAGCTTTAAGCCCCTCTCTTTCTCTTTGCACGCCTACTCCAACTCCTATGAATCCTTATCCTGCTCTTCTACCTCTCTGCATCCCCCTCCCCCCTCCCTCCCCACGCATACACACCTCTTACATTCTTCCTCCTGGGTTGATTCCTTTTGGGCTTCCCCCCCCCCCTTTTTTTTATCTTCTTCCTCTTCCTCTTAGTCATTTTCTTCTTCCTTCATCTCTTTCTCTCTTCCTCCGTTTCCTTCCTCCTCTCCCTTCCTTCTCCTCCAACTCCTCCTCCTCCTTTCATTTTTTTCCATCTCCTCTTCTTCCTCACAATTCTTCCTCCCTCATCCACCTTTTTTGCCCCCCAAAAATACAGGTTAAGAATGGTAATTACGCCTAGGGTGAAGTTAATTCTCTCTCGCTCTCCTTCTCTCCCTCTCTCCCTCTCTCCCTCTCTCCCTCTCTCCCTCCCTCCCTACCTCCCTCTCTCCCCCTCTCCCCCCTCTCTCTCTCTCCTCTTTCCTCTCTCCTCTCTCCTCTCTCCTCTCTCCTCCCCTCCCTCCCTCCATCTCTCTCTCCCCTCCCCATCTCTCTCTCTCTCCCCTCCCCATCTCTCCCTCTCTCTCCTCCCCATCTCTCCCTCTCTCTCCTCCCCATCTCTCTCTCTCCCTCCCTCCCTTCCTCTCTTTCTCTTTCTCTCTCTTTCGTGAGATTGATTTGTTTTCGGGGATTCGCCTTTGACCTTTGGCAGCGAAGGTTCACATGCGAAGGTGATAGGAAGGGTGCTGATTAGGTTGCTTTTGAAGGGGGGAGAGGGAGGGAGAAGGAGGGTAAGGGAGAAGGAAGGAGGGAATGATTTAAAGGGAGAAGGAAGGATGGTGAGAGGGAGGGAGGGGGAAAGAGGTGAAGGGAGAGGGAGGGAGGAAGGGAGAAAGAGGTGAAGGGAGAGGGAGGGAGGGAGGGAGAAAGAGGTCAAGGGAGAGGGGGAATATGGGAGAAGGAGGAAGGGAATGAGGAATGATAGAGAGAGGGGAGGGGGGGAAGGAATGATAGGGAGAAGGAAGGATGGTAAGAGGGAGGGAGAGAAGGAGTGATGGGGGAAAGGAAGGATAAAGGATAGAGAGAGAGAGGGAGGGGGAGGATGGTGAGAACTAGGAAGGGAGGAGTAATAGGGAGAAAGAAGGATTGTGGAACAATAACAGACTCTAATGGAAACCTAGACAAGAGGAAGAAACAGTAATAAGTACATCGCAAGCGGTTTTGTGCCGAGAACAGACTGAACAAAGAGGAGTATTGGACGTAATGTATGCGAGTGTGTGTGTGTGTGTGTGTGTGTGTGTGTGTGTGTGTGTGTGTGTGTGTGTGTGTGTGTGTGTGTGTGTGTGTGTGTGTGTGTGTGTGTGTGTGTGTGTGTGTGTGTGTGTGTGCGTGTGTTTGTGTTTGTGTGTGTGTGTGTGTGTGTTTGTGTTTATTTGCACATAGGAGATTTGTATTCTATGGGGACCATATTCTGGGCAACTATATGTGATATGTAATTGTTAGGATTATTCTAATTGTTATTATTGTTATTATTTGTTATGCTACCAGCTGATGGTGTTTTTATTAATAACCATCAACGATAATTATTGTTATTATTGCTGTTAGCAATGGTAGCGCCACTCAATAGGAAGGTCCAAATACAGTTGGGTGTCGGATCACCCTGTGTGATTAAGTCTCCGGACACACACTCCAGATTTAGTATCGCACTGTCTCTCCGACTCTTGGCTCTTCTGTCTCTGCTTTTTATTTTTTGTTTCTTATGTTATCATCTCTGTCTTTATCTATTCATGTTAGCTTTTCCGTCTGGCTCAGTGCTTATCTTGTCTGTTCTTCTCTATTTTATTTTTTTACTTCTATTTTCTTTATACCTTCATATTTACATGTTAACTCTCCTCTCTCTCTCTCTCTCTCCTCTTTCTCCCCCTCTTCTCTCCTCTTTCTCTCTCTCTCTCTCTCTCTCTCTCTCTCTCTCTCTCTCTCTCTCTCTCTCTCTCTCTTCTCTCTCTCTCTCTCTCTCTCTCTCTCTCTCTCTCTCTCTCTCTCTCTCTCTCCCTCTCTCTCTCCTCTCTCTCTCCTCTCTCTCTCCTCCCCCCCCCCCCCCACCTCTCTCTCTCTCTCTCTCTCTCTCTCTCTCTCTCTCTCTCTCTCTCTCTCTCTCTCTCTCCCTCTCTCTCTCTCTCCCCCCCCTCTCTCTCTCTCTCTCTCTCTCCCTCTCTCTCTCTCCCTCTCCCTCTCTCCCTCTCCCTCCCACGGAGTACCCCCCCTCCCCCCAAGAAAAAAACAACTTGCCAACGCGACATTTGAATACGCGAACAATATACAAAGTTACACATATGCACGCGAATATGACCTTTACGTGCAATATGCACAGCGGTTAAGATCCGACGCCAGAATGGTGTGAGGAGTTGGCGTGGAAGGTTCGCGATCGAGGAACCTTCCAGACGCAGGAGGAGAAAGTTGCTTCTTGGCGCCACACACTCCGCGGGGAGAGTGAGTGACCTGGTCGGAGGTATTGTGAGGGGGGGAGGGGGTAAGGAGGGAGGAGGGAGGAGCGGATAGGGGAGGTAGGAGAGAGGAAGCGGTAGGGGTAGGGGTAGGGGAAGGAGGAGAGAGAGAGGGCACGGTTAGGCATCGGATTATGTAACTTGATGGATGGTTTTATGTGTGTGGGGGGGGGGGAGGGGGGGAAGGGGGCGGCAATTGCTCACTATACGAGGATGTAAGTTTGTGGTATGGGTAGGTATGCTGAGAAGCATATTATATTGTGCCACGTGTCTTTGCATACTTTGTGACATGGGCCTTCGCATGCTAAGGTATGCATATATTGGTTTTTGCTTTTGCGTTTGTTTGCTTCCGTGCTTGTTTGTTTTTTTACAGTTCCAAGAATGAGGACGAGATTGAGGGAGGGAGGGGGGGGGTGTCATCCCCGTGTGATTGATCAAATCTTGTGACAAACTGAAGAGTGTTTCCTGGTAACGCGATGCTGCAGATTGCACACTTGGTGGGTTGGGTGTGGGTGTGGGGTAGGAGGTAGGGGGATGAGAGGGAGGGAGTCCAGGAGATGAGGAAACAGGGAGTTGGGTGGGGTGTGGGATGGGGGGGTAGAGGATTAGAGGAACGGTAGCGAGTTCGCATTATGGGATTTCCTGCCATTTTCGGTTTTATTTGGGATCTCTCTCCTTCATTTCGATCTGTTTGTCTCTTTGTCTTATTTCTTATTCGCATTTATGATGATGACACAGCAACAGCGCAAACAACGTCATCAGTTCCGGTATTTGATCCGCAAAGCTGCGCCTCAGAATAAGCTCTTCATTTCTCATCGAGCATTTGTCAGACCGGCATTGTTTTTGTCGTTCGTGTATTTTATCGTACGCTCGAATGCGCGTCATTTTGTTTATATTAAACCCCGGATACGTTTCCCAATTTGCCTAAACACCAACGCTCGCCCTCAGCCACACGCGGCCGTGCACGTGCGTTCGTAAATATAGCCGGGAGAGAGGAAGCAGTCAGACAGGTGTAATGGACACTGCTTGATTAACCGCACGCTTGTGCACTCGCGCGCGCTCGCTCTCACACCGACACGTCGCGGCGCAAAAGACACTTGTTCGGTTTTTTTTCCGATGAAAGCACGGATGTAGGGTGAGGTGTCGCTTGTGGGTAATGTAGGAATTCGCGCCTGCACTCTCGTGGACATGCGAACGCACAGTCCCTTACATATGCACACACACACACACACATACACACACACACACACACACACACACACACACACACACACACACACACACACACACACACACACACACACACACACACACACACACACACACACACACGCTCATTATTGGTATTTTATCATTTCCTCCCTTTCTCTTCTTCGCCTCCTCGTCCTCCTTCTCCTGTTTCTTCTTCGCCCTTTTCTTCTTCGGTGGAGATATAAACCCGAATCTGCCAGATGCTGAAAGTTATGAGATGAGCTTGCTGGAGCCTCGCATGCAAACGCACTTTCAGGCACGCGCGAGCAAGCAGCGGTTTCTCGAAAAATTGAGGACGTCTCCCAAGCGTCACATTGATCCCCTTAGTCACCATTGTTTTTATGAACGTCATCATTACCATTATCGTTGCCTTGGTTATCGTCATTGACATTGACGCCACTATGATCATCGTCGTCGTCATAATTAACATCATCTGCATTACCAGCATTATCATTATCACTATCATCATCAGCATCATCATCATCACTATCATCAGCATCATCACTATCACTCATCATCACCATCATCACCATCATCATCAACACGTATGGCTCGATTTTTTTTTCTTCTCTCCCATCCTCTGGTTAAGAGAAAGGAACTTTTGTTTTACCGATGCTGTTGATAAATTCAGTCGAGTGGACGAGCCACATCTGGCATGGAAGCCAACTGTTTCGCTTGAATTTCGCGTAAACACGGGATTTTTTGATGACACGATTTTCCTTCCGAGTATTCTGGAAGATTCGAAGATTCTCGCTCATGGTCGCTTTTGTTAGCTCTTTCTCTCCCTCCTCTCTTTTCATCCATTGCGCGCTCTCTTCTCGTCTTTTTTTTTTCCTTTTTCTCACCCCTATTCCCCTCCCCCTTCTTGTCATCATCCTCTCCTTCCTTTTCCCTTCTTTCCTCTCTTTCTTTATCCCTCTCTCTCTCCCTCCCTCTCTCCCTTTCTCCCTCCCTCTCTTTCTCCCACCCTCCTTCCCTCCATCCCTTCCTCTCCCCCCTTCTCCCTTCCTCCCTCTCTTTCTCTATCCCTCCCTCCCTCTCCCCCCTTCTCCCTTCCTACTTCTTTTTCTCTCTCCCTCCCTCCCTCTCTCGCATCTCTCGCATTTGCCAACCCACGTGTCTAGAAACCAAGGGTGGTCGACACGGTTGGACCCCTACAATTTAACAGTGTCAAGAAGCCGGTCTCGTATGTGGACATATGGCGTCTTAGTGATTGATTATATATTATTTTATGTGGGTATGTATGTCATGCATGAGACAGAGTAAGAGGGAGAGGGAGAGGGAGAGGGAGGGAGAGGGAGGGAGAGAGAGAAGGAGAGGGAGAGAGGGAGAGAGAAAGAGAGAAGAGAGAGAAAGGGGGGAGGAGAGAGAAAGAAAGAACGCCCGACCGAAAAAGAGAAATATGCATCAGCCTCTGTGAACAACATTGCCCTTTCACTTACCCACATTACTCATCTACTCATCGACCTTTCTTTCTGAATCCTAATCGAACCCGAATCCGAAATCATCATCTCGGTTGTTGAGTTGCCGCGTCTCTTGCAACAGAATCGACCTAATGTAGTTCATGGCCAGGCAGGCACTTCGCAGGCATTGCACACATTGCAAGTGAACTATGCGAGTAAAAAGTAAAAACTAGGAAAAAAGAAAAGAAAAACGGTTGCTACGGAAATAGAGTGAGTGAGGGAGTGAGTGAGAACGAGTGAGTTAATGCGTGAAATGAGTGAAATGAAAGAGAACGGTTGCTACGAAAATAGAGTGAGTGAGTGAGTTAGTGATCGAGTGAGTTAGTATGTGAGTGAGATGGTGAGTAAGTTAGTAAGCGAGTGAGATGGTATGTGAGTGAGGTAGCGAGTGGAAGAGCGAGAGAGGGAGGGAGTTACCGAGCGAGTGTGAGTGAGTGAGTGAGTGAGATAATGTGTTATTGAGTGAGTGCGGTGATGAATAGTCTGCTAAATTAACCCTCGCGAAATCTGATACCCGAATTCGTAAACACTTTTTTTTTTAACGGAGATACAGGTAAGGAGGTCGAGGCACGATTTATTGGTGTTCTATTGAATGTTTTGTGTAAGGCGCCCATATTTATAAATCATATTCGTTGCATTGTTCGTTTTGGGGAGATCGATCCACATGTTCAACCAGCATCTTGGGTCTTTGCCCCCCTCCCCTCTCCCCCCTCCCGTAACCTCTTGGGGACGTCTTGATATTTCTGTCTCTCGCTCTGTCTTCCTCTTGTTCTTTCCTTCTCCATTTTTTTTCTTTATATATTTCCCTTGCTCTCTCCTCCTCCTCTCCCTCTCCCCCTCCCCCCCTCTCTCTCTCCCTCTCCATCGCTCTCTCCCTTTCTCTCCCTCGCCTCCTTCCCTTAATATATCTCCAAAGACTCCCCCCCCCCCTTCGCTTCCTCAAACCATCCCCCTCCCCCCCATAATATTTTTAGGCGTCACTAATACTTGATTCTCTCAAAACAAGACAAAATGAGGAGAGAGTGAGGCAGAGGGAGAAAAAAAAGGTTGTTTACACAGATAGCTTGTTGCGCATGTGTGCGAGCGTGAGTGTGGACGTCCTTGAGCATGGGGAGGGGGAGGGGGAGGGGGAGGTGATAATGTGATGATGATTGTGATGACGATTGTGATGAAGACAAGGTTGAAGGAGGAGGAGGGAAGACAACGGTTGGGAGGGAGGGAGAAGAACGGGGAATGATGAGGGGGAGGAGGAGGAGGATGTGGGAAGAGAATTCGAAGGAGGGAGGGAGAAGGAAGAAGATTAATCAAGAGAGAGAAGGATGGGGAGGTAAGGAGGTGGAGGGAGATATGCACGTGTGGTCGGAGGCAATGAGGACGAGGAGGGTAAAGGAGATGGTAGGAAAGAGGGCGGAATAAGGAGTTTAGGAGAGAGAATGAGGAAGGTGCATGATGAAAGAGCTGATTGGGGTATTGTAACAGGAGATGTGTATCAAAAGGAGAGAGAGAGAGAGAGAGAGAGAGAGAGAGAGAGAGAGAGAGAGAGAGAGAGAGAGAGAGAGAGAGAGAGAGAGAGAGAGAGAGAGAGAGAGAGGGAGAGGGAGAGGCAGCGACCGAAGGAAAAAGGGAAATACGCATCACCTATTCTGAAAGACTATTCCCTTTTCCTTCTAACACTACTCATTTACTTAAGCATTCTTTACTCATTCCTATTCATCCGAATCCCCTGACGGAAGGTGAGCATAGAAAGAGAAACTTCAAAAGGAATGCCGTGCCAACACAGTCTTAGCAACAAGCATCCCTCTCTCATTTTTTTTCTACTCTTTTTTGCGTGTAAAATTGCCCTGGGGCTGCGGAGCCGGAGTGCGCGGCCTTGTGCTTGCAGCTCTGTCCGAGACGGTCTGGCTCGGCCCTTTGCTTGATTTTCCTTCTTCTGGTTCAGTTCAGTCGTCTTCGCGAACGTGAAGAACTGGCTTTTTCGCTGCGCCGTACGTTGCCTTGTGTGGGTTTGGGTTGGTCGAGGGAGAGGGACGAGGCTGGAGCGTTCAGGATGCAATTATTTCGTGTATATATCTGCCTGGTCTCTCTGCACTGCACTCGACCTCCGTCCTCGCGATCCTCCGCCCACTCCACCTCAACCCACCATCGTACCCTAACCCCACCCCACTATTGTACCCTACCCTACCCCTCCTCCTACCCCACCTCCCACCCCGCCTCCCGTATCCTTCTTGCCTTCGATTCTCCCCACACATCCCACCCGACGCCTCCACTCCCACCCCCCTGGCGAGACAAACGGCCTTGAGGTCTCTGTGCCAAAACGGGAGTGGGTGAGAAGCAAATTTGCTGTTGCTTTGCTTTGATCTTGCAAGGCTCGCCGGCCCACCAAACGCGCCCGCGCGCGCGCACCCAGCCTGTCACCGGCGCCACGACGCTTCAAGGGGAACCAGCGGAGCGTGGAGAGAACGTACGGGCGTGAGAAGGGAAGGGAAGGCTGGGAAGGTATGGCTAGGGGGAGGGAGGAGGGATGGGGACCTAGGGGGAGGACGAGCAGGAGGGGGAGAAGGGAGGGGAGGGAGGGAGGGAGGGGAGGGAGGGAGGGAGTGGCCTTTACTGCGCAAAAGGCACCTCCCGAGACCATTGTTTACTCACGCCATTGCACAGGCACGTCGAACAACAGGCCACCTTGGTCAAGCCTTCTCACGTTCCGGCTTCTTACTCTTTCGGCTGTTCGCTTCCTTCCTGCTCTTCCTCGCTTCTCCCGTTGTCTCTTCCCCCGAGCATTTTGATTATTTCATCTCTCTCATTCTCTCGCTCTCGCTCTCCTCGTATCTCTCTCTCTCTCCTCATCTCTCATTTTTCTTCATATCTCTCTCTCATCACTCTTCTCTCCTCATCTCTCATTTTTCCTCATATCTCTCTCTCATCTCTCCTCTCTCCTCATCTTTCCTCCTCCTCCTCCTCCTCCTCTTCATAATCATCCTCCATCACCAACCCCCCCCCCCCCCCGCAATTACTTTCCTGTTGCTACGTTTTCTTGTTAACATGCAACGCCGCTGTTTGGGTACGCACGCCCGTCGCCGGATCTACGGACGACCGTCTCTCTACCAACGGCGTGCTGTCGTTGCGTTTCCGTGGTCGTCTTTTTTTTTCTGTGGTGGTGGTGTCGTTTCTGTGATGATTGGTCGTTATGATAGCTGTGTCGGCTATTGTTGCCGGGGAAGTGTTTTATCGGCGTTTTGGATCGCTTTCATCATTACCTCCGTCATTATCACACTTTGTCACTATCACTACCATTATTATCACCACTATCATTACTACCACTATAACCAACACAACGCTACCAGCACAATTATGATTTACCACCATCGCTACCACCAACTACCACATACCACGATTACAACCCATCACCACTACTGCCACCACCCAATGACCACTACTACCCCACCACCCACTCACCACCACCATTACTGCCATAACCCACCATCCATTACCCATTACCCGCTACCACCACCACCACCATCACCACTACCATCACCACCACTATCATCACCATATGAAAGTAACATCCGGAGTAGGGTCACTAGGTAGGAAACCTCGGGCGATCAATACCGACTTATGTTTAACACTGTTTAGCGGCGAGAGGAGGGTGTGCATGTGCTTTCGTGTGTGTGGATGGGGGTGGGGGTGTGGGTGGGGTGGGGGTGTCTGTGTGTGGGTGGGGGTGGGGGTGTGGGTGTATGTGTGGGTGTGGGTGTGGGTGTGGGGGGTGTATGTGTGTGTGGGGGGGGAGAAGTTGGAAGTTATGTGTATGCGTGTGTACGCCTTATTACCTTTTTTTACACACGCAGGTACTCACTCACTCAGTATACGGTACTGCCTCGTGAACTTAACTGTCCGTAGTCTTGGGGGGAGGGGGGGGATTAGAGCGCCGTTTGCAGTGTCGTTCTTCTTATATTGCCTTTTGATATTGTTCTGTCGTGTTGTTGGTTTATTTTTTTTCCGTTTCATTGTCCATTGCTGTCTTACATATTGTTGTTTTTATTGCTATTATTATTTATTGTTATTATTATTATTATCATTGATGCTAATGATGTTATTTTTATTATTGATATTTCTAATGTTATTGTTATTATTATTATCATTATTACTGTTACTATTATCATTTTATTATTATTTCTATTATTTCTGTTATCAATATTATTAATGATGTTATTTTTATTATTGATATTTCAAATGTTGCTGTTACTATTATTAATACCATTACTTTTATCATTATCATTTTTCTTCTTCTCATTTTATCATTATTTCTGTTATTTGTGTTATTAATATTATTACCATTATTATTATTATTATTATTACTACTATTATTCTTGCTGCTGTTATCACTCTCAATATCCATGTAGTTATTACAGTTATTAACTTTATTTTTTCTTTCTCTCCAGGTAAGAATGGAAAGCAAAACCCCAGGACACCAGTCACTAGCAAGCAGACAAGCAAGTAGGCGCTTCCTTGTGCATGGTTACATTTGTATCTTAATGTGTGATAAGTAGTGCGTTTGGAGAGGTATAGGGGTAAGGGGAGGGGGGGGGAAGAGGGGACTGCAATAGAGCAAGAGGAGGAGAAGGAGAAGGGGAGTTGGAAGAGAGAGGGGGGGGACTGCAATAGAGCAAGAGGAGAGGGAGAAGGGAAGTGGGGAGAGAGAGGGGGGACTGCAATAGAGCAAGAGGAGAGGGAGAAGGGGAGTGGGGAAAGAGAGGGGACTGCAATAGAGCAAGAGGAGAGGGAGAAGGGGAGGGGAGAGAGAGGGGACTGCAATAGAGCAAGAGGAGAGGGAGAAGGGGAGGGGAGGGGAGAGAGGGGGGACTGCAATAGAGCAAGAGGAGAGGGAGAAGGGGAGGGGAGAGAGAGAGAGGGGACTGCAAAGAGCAAGAGGAGAGGGAGAAGGGGAGGGGGGAGAGATAGAGGGGACTGCAATAGAGCAAGAGGAGAGGGAGAAGGGGAGGGGGAGAAGGTGGAGGGGGAAGGGTCCAGGGAGAGGGGGAGAGGAGGAAGGGTTGTAAGGGGGCAAGGGGAGGGGGAGAGGAGGAAGGGTTGGAAGGGGGCAAGGGGAGGGGAGGGGAGGGGGTGGAGGGGAGGGGGGGGAAATAGGAGGTCATTGAATTGTGACACATCTGTAAAGCAGCTCGGAAGTGAAGGGGAAAGTATGGAAAAGAGAATGGCGTTTTTATTGGGCGGGCAGGGGGAGAGGGAGACGGGGGGAGGGGAGGGGAAAGAGAGATAGAGGGAGAGAAAGAAAGGGCGAGGAAGGAGTGAAAGAGATGTAGAGAGATAGAGTGAGAGAAAGAGAGAGATTAAGAGACAGACAGACCGACAGACAGAGACTGAGTGTCGAAGACAGGCAGTCGGACCATAAAAACAAAGAAAAGAGAGAGAAGACAGAGAGAATATGAGAAGGCGGTGAATGGAATGACAGGTGTTTCTTTCCTGTGCAGGTGTTGAGAAGAAAATCGTTTAAACTAAAGAGGAAGAGAGAGAGACAGAGACAAAGACAGACAGGGAGAGAGACAGGGAAAGGGAGGGACACAGACAGGGGGAGGGAGGGAGGGAGAGGGACAGGGAGAGGGAGGGAAGGATAGAGACAGGGAGAGGAAGGGAGAGAGACAGGGAGAGGGAGGGAGGGATAGAGACAGGGAGAGGGAGGGAGGGATAGAGACAGGGAGAGGGAGGGAGGGAGGGATAGAGACAGGGAGAGGGAGGGAGGGAGAGAGACAGGGAGAGGGAGGGAGGGAGAGAGACAGGGAGAGGGAGGGAGGGAGAGAGACAGGGAGAGGGAGGGAGGGAGAGAGATAGGGAGAGGGAGGGAGGGAGAGAGATAGGGAGAGGGAGGGAGGGAGAGAGACAGGAAGAGGTAGAGAGGGAGAGGGGAGAGAGGAAAGAGGGAAAGAGAGAGACAGGGAGAGAGTTAGAGTGAGAGAGACGGAGAAGAAGGAGAAGGAGAAGGAGAAAGAGGGTGGGGGGGAGAAGGAAGGAGGGATAAAGAAGTAATCAAACTGCAATAGATGTGCATAACGTCATTAAAACGATAATAAACAAAGAGGAAGAAGCACGTCAGTCAGCTGTTACTTGTCAGTGTGAGTGTGTGAGTGTGTTTCCCATGAGATAAGCGCGCGTGCTCACCTCACGAGAATGAGCGAGTGGCTCTTGTGGGAGAGTGGAGGGGGGAGGGTAGGAAGGTGGGGAGGTCGAAATCTCACATGTTTGGAAGGAGGAGGAGGAGGAGGAGAAAAGGGAGGAGGAAGAGAAGCAAAAGGAGGTGGAAATGTGGAGCAAGAAGAGAAGGTGAAGTAGATGGTGGAGGAAAAAGAAGAAGAGAAAGTGGAGGAGGGAGAAGGGAGCACAGAGGAGAGGAGAAGGCGAAGGGGAGTCGGGGAGTGGGGGACTGGGGGAGTGGGGAGGGGAGGGGAGGCCTTGGGGTAGTGAGGTGAGGTGACGACCTACCCATGATGTGCCCCCGTCTCAGTTTCCTTCTCCCCCCCCTCCCCTCCTCCCCCCTCCTCCTTCTCCCTCCCTCCCTCCCCCCCGCACGTGTGTGTGTGACTGAGCGAGTCGAGTCGGCTGCTCGTGCTTGCTTGAATCATTCGCGCTTGAGCCTTTGGGGGTGGCGGGATGCCCTCGCCTTTCGTGTCGGTGCTTGCAGTCGCGGTGCTCGTCATTACGGCCACAGACGCTTGGACAGGCAGGAGGTGCGAGGTCTGTCGGACGCGGCGCCGATTGCACATTAGGTAGGCCTATGCTGGTAGTATTTCTGTTGTTGTTGTTGTTGTTGTTATTGGTAGTATTTGTAGTAGTATTATCGTTATTGTTAGGATTATTTTCATCATCATTGGTACTACTACTACTATTACTATTCTCATTATCATTACTATTAGTATTGCTATTAACTGTATTATTAGTATTTTTGTTATTATTACCTGTATTATGATTATTATTATTATAATTTTATCAATTTTATCATGACTATCAGCGAAAGAGCTTAGTGGAAAAAGAAAACAAAGAATAAAATGCGATGAATTGCTTTCGTACTGTGAAGTGTTACGAGGTGTGACATAGAGTGTGTGTGTGCTTTAATTATCCGAAGGCTTGGAAAATGGCCGATGTACGAAGTGAAGTGAAGACACTGTACGTTTTGATATGATTATTCATGTTATTCCATTTTTTTTAGATGTTTTGTTCTATCTGGGGATAGTGGAAATTCGTATGTATATTTTTTTCTGTGATTCTATGTGTGTGTGTGTGTGTGGAGGGGGGGGGCGGGACTTAGCAAAGAAGCATTTGAATACCTTTTATGGAAATGTGCCCGATATGTGCGCATGACATGGACAGTGTAAAAATAGATAATACAGAAAAAAGTGCATATCCATCCCAATATAAGCCTAGCAAACGAAAATATAGGTGCAGCATTTTCAAGAAAGGAAAACCGTAAAATAGAAAATGAATAACAATTTAAGGACAAGGACTCGAAACAATCTCATTTCAGCGCAGGAGATCTTGTGCACCTGGAAGGCCTCAGGCGTGTGTGTTAACCAGGCCGACGAAGCGGTGACGCAAGATGACCAAGTAGGGATGTCCCCGTGAACGAAACGAGGATGGCAAGGGGGGAAGGGGGGGAGGGGGGGGAGAGAGTAAGAGTGTGAGTGAGTGTGAGTGTGTGAGAGAGTGAGTGAGAGAGTGAGAGTGTGTGAGAGAGTGAGAGTGAGTGAGTGTGAGAGTGAGTGAGTGTGAGAGTGAGAGTGAGAGAGAGAGAGAGTGAGTGAGTGAAAGTGTGAGAGAGTGAGTGAGTGAAAGTGTGTGAGAGAGAGAGAGAGAGAGAGAGAGAGAGAGAGAGAGAGAGAGAGAGAGAGAGAGAGAGAGAGAGACTTTTGACTTTGACTTTGACGAGTTTATTGAGACAAGTGATTACGTACATCTCAAAAGGATGAGGTAACATAGGTTATCCTCACCCCAATCTTAGTCCCTCTTTGGGATCACATATATTTTACAAAACCTTACAGCTATGTCAACATGTTGAAATATATACAGAGCAAAAGACG
>NW_028234410.1:34448583-34451083 GCF_977035675.1 Penaeus japonicus
GAAGCGCAGGACTCCTTCGCGGAGGAGGAATCTGTCGAGGTGTCACCACAGGAAGCGCAGGACTCCTTCGAGGAGGAGGAATCTGTCGAGGTGTCACCACAGGAAGCGCAGGACTCCTCCGAGGTGGAGGAATCTGTCGAGGTGTCACCACAGGAAGCGCAGGACTCCGTGGAGGAGGAATCTGTCGAGGTGTCACCAGAGGATGTGCAGGACCCCTTCGAGGAGGAGGAATCTGTCGAGGTGTCACCACAGGAAGCGCAGGACTCCGTGGAGGAGGAATCTGTCGAGGTGTCACCACAGGAAGTGCAGGTCTTCCTCGAGAAGGAGGAATCTGTCGAGGTGTCACCACAGGAAGTGCAGGACTCCTTCGTGGAGGAGGAATCTGTCGAGGTGTCACCACAGGAAGCGCAGGACTCCGTGGAGGAGGAATCTGTCGAGGTGTCACCAGAGGAAATGCAGGACTCCTTCGTGGAGGAGGAATCTGTCGAGGTGTCACCAGAGGATGTGCAGGACCCCTTCGAGGAGGAGGAATCTGTCGAGGTGTCACCACAGGAAGCGCAGGACTCCGTGGAGGAGGAATCTGTCGAGGTGTCACCAGAGGATGTGCAGGACCCCTTCGAGGAGGAGGAATCTGTCGAGGTGTCACCACAGGAAGCGCAGGACTCCGTGGAGGAGGAATCTGTCGAGGTGTCACCAGAGGTAGCGCAGGAATCCTCCTCCTCCGAGGACTTTGTCGAGGTGTCACCACAGGAATTTGTCAAGGGGTCACCACAGGAAGTGCAGGTCTTCCTCGAGAAGGAGGAATCTGTCGAGGTGTCACCAGAGGAAATGCAGGACTCCTTCGTGGAGGAGGAATCTGTCGAGGTGTCACCAGAGGAAATGCAGGACTCCGTGGAGGAGGAATCTGTCGAGGTGTCACCAGAGGTAGCGCAGGAATCCTCCTCCTCGCAGGACTTTGTCGAGGTGTTACCAGGCATTGGTCAAGGAGGTCACCAACCGGGACAGTGGTCTTCCTCGAGAAGGAGGAATCTGTCGAGGTGTCACCAGAGGAAGCGCAGGACTCCGTGGAGGAGGAATCTGTCGAGGTGTCACCACAGGAAGCGCAGGACTCCTTCGTGGAGGAGGAATCTGTCGAGGTGTCACCAGAGGATGTGCAGGACTCCGTGGAGGAGGAATCTGTCGAGGTGTCACCACAGGAAGCGCAGGACCCCTTCGAGGAGGAGGAATCTGTCGAGGTGTCACCACAGGAAGCGCAGGACTCCGTGGAGGAGGAATCTGTCGAGGTGTCACCACAGGAAGCGCAGGACTCCTTCGTGGAGGAGGAATCTGTCGAGGTGTCACCACAGGAAGCGCAGGACTCCGTGGAGGAGGAATCTGTCGAGGTGTCACCAGAGGATGTGCAGGACCCCTTCGAGGAGGAGGAATCTGTCGAGGTGTCACCACAGGAAGCGCAGGACTCCGTGGAGGAGGAATCTGTCGAGGTGTCACCACAGGAAGCGCAGGACTCCGTGGAGGAGGAATCTGTCGAGGTGTCACCAGAGGTAGCGCAGGACTCCGTGGAGGAGGAATCTGTCGAGGTGTCACCACAGGAAGCGCAGGACTCCGTGGAGGAGGAATCTGTCGAGGTGTCACCAGAGGAAATGCAGGACTCCTTCGTGGAGGAGGAATCTGTCGAGGTGTCACCACAGGAAGCGCAGGACTCCGTGGAGGAGGAATCTGTCGAGGTGTCACCAGAGGAAATGCAGGACTCCTTCGTGGAGGAGGAATCTGTCGAGGTGTCACCAGAGGAAATGCAGGACTCCGTGGAGGAGGAATCTGTCGAGGTGTCACCAGAGGTAGCGCAGGAATCCTCCTCCTCCGAGGACTTTGTCGAGGTGTCACCACAGGAATTTGTCAAGGGGTCACCACAGGAAGTGCAGGTCTTCCTCGAGAAGGAGGAATCTGTCGAGGTGTCACCACAGGAAGCGCAGGACTCCGTGGAGGAGGAATCTGTCGAGGTGTCACCACAGGAAGCGCAGGACTCCGTGGAGGAGGAATCTGTCGAGGTGTCACCACAGGAAGCGCAGGACTCCGTGGAGGAGGAATCTGTCGAGGTGTCTCCACAGGAAGCGCAGGAATCCTCCTCCTCCGAGGACTTTGTCGAGGTGTCACCACAGGAAGTGCAGGTCTTCCTCGAGAAGGAGGAATCTGTCGAGGTGTCACCAGAGGAAATGCAGGACTCCTTCGTGGAGGAGGAATCTGTCGAGGTGTCACCACAGGAAGCGCAGGACTCCGTGGAGGAGGAATCTGTCGAGGTGTCACCACAGGAAGTGCAGGACTCCTTCGTGGAGGAGGAATCTGTCGAGGTGTCACCACAGGAAGTGCAGGACTCCTTCGAGGAGGAGGAATCTGTCGAGGTGTCACCACAGGAAGCGCAGGACTCCTCCTCCTCCGAGGAACTTGGAGAGGTGCAGGATCCTCAACAAAGCCAAGGACAGGTCACATCTGTCACGACACACGA
>NW_028234410.1:34456083-34461083 GCF_977035675.1 Penaeus japonicus
TGGAGCTTTTGCAATAAAAACAAGTCCGGACCATGTGTTCGTTGCAAGAAAAAGGGTGTGGTATGCTGTGTGTGTATGGTTGATTCTGACGTAATGTAGGTGGTTAAAAGGAGTGGTATGGCCGGCAGAGTGCGTTGATGAGTGTGTTGAAGAAGGAAGGAGAGAGAGAGAGAGAGAGAGAGAGAGAGAGAGAGAGAGAATTTGAAAAAAAGAATATTATAACAGTTATTATTATTATTATTATTACTACTATTATTATCATCACTTATTATTTTCAGTATTCATCATCATTATCAATATCATTATGAATAATTAACTTCATTATCATTATTTCTGTATCATTAATACTGCCGCCTCCACTTTGCGTTGGCAATGTGTTAGCAATTTCGACTCTAATATCCGAAACTCGGACGATTTTTTCGGAATGCACGATCGAAACTGCTGTTCAAGTCTGCGGCGGCCTGAGACGAAGCGAAGGGACTGTGCTTTATGCGTCGAAGAGACAGGTCCTCCTTACGCCAGCGGATCCCCATCTAGCAACACCTGCTACGGCACCTTCATGAGGCCACCGCCCGCTCTAGTGCCCCGGGCCGCGCGCGACAACGCTCGGCCTACGCGCTGTTTTACCCGCTACGCACGCGCGCGCACACACACACGCACATGCACACACACACACACACACACACACACACACACACACACACACACACACACACACACACACACACACACACAATCCACCCCCCCCCTACCCCCCAGGATATTGGTCTTCAAGTTTGCTTTCCTATAAATCATTTAGCCCCTGCCCCCCCCCCCTCTCGATCTTCTATCGGCTTAACGCCTATCGCTGAATGATAACATGTTACAAGATTAAGGGGGTTTTATCGAGGTTTAAATGGAGGAGAGATAAGCAAGATGTCGCAAGGATTAAGGGGGTCGAATATGGTTGGCATTGCAAGTTGTTGAGCAGGGGGAGGGTGGTGTTCGAGTTGGGTGGAGGAAGGGAAGGGGTGGGAGGAAGGGGGGGTTTTAATGTGTCAGGTATGAGTCCTTTGAGGGATATGAGTCCTTATGGATGCCTGGTATAGGGGTGAATGTTGCCAGGTGGAAAAGAGGGAGGGGGGAAGGATTGGGGTGGGGTAGGGTGGGGTGGGGGGAGAAGTATAGGTTGTGGTAATGATGATTGGCGTGGGGAAGGAGGAGGAGGGGGAGGAGAGAGAGAGAAGAGGGGATGGAGGGATTGGAGGAGTAAGAAGGGGATAGGTTGGATAGGGAAGGCAAGCGAAGGACGGCCCCGGGATACGTGCTGTTGTTGCTAGGTGGTTGCGAAAGGACCGGAGGGTGTTATGCGTTGTATAGCATGACGTGTTTTCCCACCATTTCATCACACATGCATATGCACGCACACACACGCCCATCACGCACGCACACACACACACACACACACACACACACACACACACACACACACACACACACACACACACACACACACACACACACACACACACACATACACACACACACACACACACACATACACATACACATACATACACACACGCGCACACAAAGACACCGATGTTCTAAAATGATAACCATAAGTCTGGCGGCTTATTTTTTGGCATCTTCGCGAGCTGACCTTGGTGGCTACGGGTACGAAGACAGCAGCAGTCAGTCGAGAAGGGGGGAGGGGGGTGAGAGGAGAGTATAAGGGAGGAGGGGAGGAGGAGGGGGAGGGGGGTGAGAGGAGAGTATAGGGGAGGAGGGGAGGGTGGGAGGAGGTGAGAGGAGAGCATGGGGGAGGGTGTGAGAGGAGAGCATGGGGGAGGAGGGGAGGGGGATGAGAGGAGAGCATGGGGGAGGAGGGGAGGGGGTGGTGAGAGGAGAGGATGGGGTACGAGGGTGGGGGAGGGGGGAGGTAATAACTAGGTACTACTCCTTTGGTCGTCACACACACCATTGAATAAATCGGTTTAGGCATTTCTGGGTACGGAGACGGAGTGGCGAGCGGTGGCGGCGATGACTCTTTTGCTGGGATGGAGAGGGTATTTTTATGTATGCATGGGGGAGGAAGAGAGAGAGAGAGAGAGAGAGAGAGAGAGAGAGAGAGAGAGAGAGAGAGAGAGAGAGAGAGAGAGAGAGAGAGAGAGAGAGCTGAGAGACTGAGAGACTAAAGACAAGAAACTAAAAACTTAAACTCTCTAACCTAATACCTGTATCTTGCACACGTGTTGGTCTCCGGTCTCCGAGTCTTTATTAATTCTGCATCCTCGTTGAATGCAACATTTGCGAAAAAGGAATATTGCAAGAAGCGGGAAAACGAAGCTGATATCACGAGACTGCATTAAGATATCACAACTTGCAAATCCTTTGATTTGCAATTTTATGCAACTGGAATTAGGTGATTATGAATGGACTTAATGGAAGTGGAACGATAACCCAGTCTTTTTTTTGCAGATTTTTTTTCCCCTGTGGACGATTATTTATTTTCCTTCAGTATACGTCAATTCTTATTTGATGAATCATATTTCCCCGTAAGAAGGTGTTTTTTCTTTACCTATTTTGAGTCTCAAATCTTGCATCATGACGGATTCAAAAGCCCGTCTTTGACAATACAAACGAAGATCAAAGAATCTTTTCATCTTGGTACAGGTTGTCACACCACTGACAGTGGTTTCTCTGGAATATATACCTGCAACAAGCTCATTTGACTCTTTTTATTTGTTTTGTTTCTTGGCAATCTGCTACTAGAAATCTCTCCCTTTTGATATCGCCGCCATAGTCTTTGTCTCAGGCTAGTGTGTGTATGTGTACGTGGGCGTGCGTGAGTGCGTGTATGTATGTAAAGACGTCCAGATAAGGACGCTCACCACAAGAGCCGCGACAAGCATAAAAAAAAAAAAAAAAAAAAAAAAAAAAAAAAAAAAAAAAAAAAAACACGATAGTGTGTGTGTGTGTGTGTGTGTGTGTGTGTGTGTGTGTGTGTGTGTGTGTGTGTGACTTCATTCGTGTGTTTTCTCTTATTATCTTAACGCCCGCTTCCTTTGTTGGGTCTCCGTGTTCTCAGTCTCATGTTGGCGCCTGGGAACCGGGTGGGTGGTAGCGATCAGGGGTGTTTCTGAGGACGGTAAATGGGGCGTCTTGAGTGTGATGGCGAGGTGGGGGGGAAGGGGAAGGTGAAGATAGAAGTGGAGGTGGTGGTGGATGTGGAGGTGGAGGTGGAGGTGGAGGTGGAGATAGAGGCAGGGGTGAAGGTGGAGGCAGAAGTGGAGGTGGAGGTGGAAGTAGAAGTAGAATTAGAAGTGGAGGTGAAGGTGACGGTAAAGGTGGATAAAAAGGTGGAGGATAAGGAGGTGAAGGTGAAGGAAGGGGAAAGGGGAAGAGCAGGAGGAGGGAGAACAGGATGCGTGCACTGGCATGTGCCGGTGGCGACGATGGGCTTGCATATTCAGCAAGCCTGCGTTCCCTACAATGAGTACTTGGTTGAGCCCTCATCTCCTCTCCCCTCTCTGCCCTTCCCCACCCACACCCTTTCCCGTTACCCCTTCCCTTTCCCTCCTCCCCTCTCCCCCACCTCACCCTCACCCTCGCCCCTTCCCTCCTCCCATCTCACCCTCACTCCTTCCCTCCTCCCCTCTCCCCCACCTCACCCTCACCCTCGCCCATTCCCTCCTCCCCCTCACTCCTTCCCTCCTCCCCTCTCCCCCACCTCACCCTCACCCTCACTCCTTCCCTCCTCCCCTCTCCTCCACCTCACCCTCACTCCTTCCCTCGTCCCCCTCACTCCTCCCCCTCACTCCTTCCCTCCTCCCCCTCACTCCTTCCCTCCTCCCCCTCACTCCTTCCCTCCTCCCCCTCACTCCTCCCCTCTCCCCCACCTCTCCCTCACCCTCGCCCATTCCCTCCTCCCATCTCCTCCTCTCCCCCTCTCCCCCTCTTCCTCTCTTACGCGTATACTGCTCTCAAGGTTGAACCAACATCCATATGTTGGCTTTTGCTCGTTCCTCATGTCGCATGGGTTCGCGATGTGACTCTGCAAATGAATTGCAGTATTAGCATGAATGAGGGTGCGGTCTGTGGACTAATTTTACTTGCTGCAGAATGGATTGAATTACTCGAATGGAATACTTGCAGTTCATGGAGCATAGAAGTAGTAGTAGTAGTCGTAGTCGTCGTACTCGTAGTCGTGCCGTGCCGTTCACAAGAGGTCTTGTAAAATTAGCTAAGCTTGTAGAAAGGTAGTAGTTCATGCAGTGTAGAAGTAGAAGTATTAGTCGGGTGTAATATGGAATCATTATTAATGGCAATGATTATGCTGTGATAGGATTAATATCGTTCAAGTCACGTGAAGTCCCCGATGCCACAAGAGGCAGCAGAGGGTGGGTAGGGTGGCTGGCCCGGGCCCCGCGTGCCGACGCAGCCCGGCAAGGCTCTCCGGCACGTGAGGGAGGGCCTGGGAGGCGCCGGAACGCGTGACTCGCCGCGTCGCCGCCTCGCCCGTGTTGCGAAGCGGAGAGGTTTCGGGGTTGGGGAGAGATTGGGGGAGGGAGGGAGAAGAGGAGAGAGAGAGGGAGGTAGAAGGAGGGGGTAAAGGGAGAGAGAGAAGAATGGGAGATAAAGAGAGAGAAGAATGGGAGAGGAAGAGGGAGAACGGGGTAGAGGAGGGATGTAAGGGAAAATAGAAACGTAGTAAGGAAGGGGAGAGAGAGAGAGAGAGAGAGAGAGAGAGAGAGAGAGAGAGAGAGAGAGAGAGAGAGAGAGAGAGAGAGAGAGAGAGAGAGAGAGAGAGAGAGCTCAGAATGGGATCATTTCTACGCCGTTCGACTCGCCATAGCTACCGACTATGGCCAAGGTTACGTATGCAATAAGGGCAGGAAAGGCTTGTTGCCGACCAGAGAAAGAGTCGCATTGATGACGTCGTTTTGGTATCCAAAGTGTGTTCAGATTTCTTTTATTATTTTTTTTTTCCATTTCCTTTATGATATATCTTTATTCCC
>NW_028234410.1:34468583-34476083 GCF_977035675.1 Penaeus japonicus
TTCTTCCTTTTACAAGATTTGAAATGCATATGTATCTGTGTGTGTATGTGTGTATGTGTATGTGTATGTATATATATATATATATATATATATATATATATATATATATATATATGTATGTATGTATGTATGTATGTATGTATATATATATTGATGTCGAGTAAAGTTATGAACCTTTGTCAGTAAGATTTATTGAATTAAGACGACCGAAGAAAAGCATTCTAAGCGCGTGTTTTCTCTCCCTCAGCTTGCCGCCCGTGGCCGGAGGACTGGAGGTGGAGAAAGAGGTCCTGAACGCCATCGAGGCCCGGAGTAGCTCGGTGGTCAACATCACCATCAACCCCGCGCGGGTCCTCGGCGACGGGGTCCACAACGTCCACAGGAAGGTCCTCACGCAGCATCTGAAGGGCAAGGACGGCGGCGGCGGCAGCAGGGGCGGCGGCGGCGGCGGCGGCGTCGACGGCAAGTTGACGCACTTCTTAGACGCCAAGGAATTCTTCAACAGCATCTCGAGCAAGAACTTCACGCACATCCACAACGCCCGGGCCATTCAGGTGGTGGAGGAGGAGCCCAGGGACAGGGACGCTGGCCTGAGGCAGGGAGGAGGAGGAGGAGGAGGAGGTGGTAGTGGTGGGAGGAAGGACGTCGAAGGAGGAAAGGAAGAGAAACGGAAAGAAGGGACGAGATCGGGCGATGTAAGGAAGAAGCTGGCCGGAGGAGGGAGAGGCCAGGAAGATGGCGAGAGAGGCAAAGAGAAGGAGGAGGAGGAGGAGAAGGAAGGAGCCAAACATCGCAAGGGAGAAGAACGTGGAGAGAAAGAGAAAGAAGGTGAGGACCGAGGCAAGGAATCGGCGCGGCAACAGAGCGTAGAAACACAGCGAGATGACGATGGCACAGAGAGCAAAGAAGCAACTAAAATAACGCAGGAGGATGAAGCAATCGCCGGTGCTGATCACGAGGAACCAAAAGCAACAAAGGAAGAGAAGAAGAAGCAAAAGGAAGATCGGGAGCACGTGGACAGGCCTACTCCAGTGACGGAAGAGAAAGCGGGGAGTGATAAAAAGGAAGAGAAAAGGGCAGAAACGGTTGACGAGGCCGAACCCAAGGAAAAGAAAAAGGAAGACAAGAACGTCGTAGAAGAAGCAGAGAAAACGGATCCGCAGAAGGAGGAGGAAGAGCAGAAGAAGACGAAGAAGGAAGAAGGACGAGACCAAGAGAAAGGCCCAGGACCAGAGGAACACAAGACAGAACCGGAAGCGGGCAAAGAAGAACCCCGGGACGTTGCGAGTGACAAGAAAGACTCGAAAGAGGAACGTGAAGTCGAAGAGGAGAAAGAGAAGACCAAAAAGCAAGCCGAGGACAAGAAAGAAGAAATCCCCAAAGAGTCCTCCAAGGAAGAGGAACCCAAGGACAAGGCCGCAGAAGGCGCGAAGGAACATGAGGGCGAAGACAAGAAGCAGAAAGAAGCGAAAACTCCCAAAGAAAAGGAAATAGACGAAGAAAAGGGAGAGAAGACCGTGGCCAACGCCACCAAGGCGGACAAGGAGCCAGGAGAACCGGAGAAGAAGAAGCAGGCAGAACCGGCGAAGATCAAGAAGACGAAGGAGGCAGCAGAGGAAGGGAAAGCAGACCGGAAGGAGGAGGAGAAGAGCCCCGATACCCTGGAGACGTACAGCCAGTTTACGCAGAGGGTCAACGCCGAGAAGAAAAATGACGGTAGGAGAGAGAAAAAAAAAAAACCTTCGTGGTCCCTTTGGTTTTATTTGGTGTTTCAAGAAAGAGCGTTGAATAGTCTCCTTTTAGAGGGAGGGATCATTTTCGTCCGTGCTTTTGATGTCTTTGCGTTTTTTGTCATCATTACTCTCTCTCTCTCTCTCTACCTCTCTCTCTCTCTCTCTCTCTCTCTCTCTCTCTCTCTCTCTCTCTCTCTCTCTCTCTCTCTCTCTCTCTCTCTCTCTCTCTCTCTCTCTCTCTCTCTCTCTCTCTCTCTCTCTCTCTCTCTCTCTCTCTCCTCCTCTCTCCCTCCCCCCTCTCCCCTCCTCTCCCCTCTCCCCTCTCCCCTCTCCCGTATTAATAAACGACTTCCATTCCACAGTGAACACCAACGGCCACAGTGGCAATGGTCACAAAGGCCCTAAAGTGAAGAGCAAGAACTACGCATCCCCTGACTGTGGCTCCAAGCTGATGTCTGCCAATCCGGAAGCCACACATGCGTCGAAGGTAATGTGTCCGCGTTGATTGACGTTTTTGAGTTGATCTCGTGTTTTTTTTTTTCTTCTTCTTCTTCTTCTTCTTCTTCTTCTTCTTGGTATATGTTATGTAGTTTTTTTTAGTGGTGTGAGTTTTGGTTCATGTTGTATATTTTTTGGAATGTTATCTTGGTCGGTTTTCACTGGATGTATGTGTTTTCCTCCGTTTTCATATTATAATGGCCTGTGGTAATGTTTGTTGTCTCCCCTACTTGCAGGTGATCCATTCGAACAGGGATGAGTATATGTTGAACAAGTGCAGGGACAAGATTTGGTTCATTATTGAACTCTGCGAGAGCATCCGACCACAGAAGGTGAGCTTATTTTCAAGTTCCTCCTTTACATATTGATTTAGTAAAAAAAAAAAAATAATAATAATAAAAAAAAAAAAAAAAAAATATATAATATATATATATATATATATATAATGTATATATATAATTATATATATATATAAAATTATATATATATATTTATGTATGTATGTATGTATACACATCATAGAACAAATTATGATATAAACAAATTATAATCTAAGCCTCAACGTACGTACCACCTTCAATTAATTCCTCTCTCCTTCTCTCCCTTTTCCTCCGCAGTTTGACATTGCCAATTTTGAACTCTTCAGTAATTTACCCAAGGAAATCCAGGTATCGGGAAGTCACCGTTATCCGTCGCGAGACTGGTCCTCGCTCGGGAGGTTCACGGCGCAGGAGGGCAACCGCGGCGTCCAGTCTTTTCACGTGGACACCGAAGACTTTTACAAATACGTCAAGGTAATGGTGGCGAGGGGGTGGGGGTGGGGTGGGTGACGCGGTGGGGGTTGGGGGTTGCCCTACTTGCAAGAGCGTTTATTTTATATTCGGTGATACATTTTTTCTTTTATTTAATTTGTCCTATGTGAGTGAACTATGAAGTATGTTATTACACTGTGTACAACATTCGTCTATTGCTATTAGTACTTTCATTATTATCATTATTATTCTTAATATTGTTATTGTAGTCATTATCATCGTTAATATTATTAATGGTATATTATTATTATTTTTATTTTTACGAGAGATCCTTGGCAGAATACAACTACACCCATTCCTACACCAGAGTGTACGGCAGCCCTAGAGCTGGTGTTGCATCAATGTTCATAAGATATTTCCTTTATCTTTATTCTGCCTGTTATTCCTACACTGATCCACCTATTCTCCTTTTTTTGTCTATATTCTCAAGGCGGTGACATACAGCATGAAAAACAACCTCAGCACACACATACAACAACAACAACAACAAGCATCCAAGGCACTCCCTCAGTATGTCTCTTGTACAATGAGCCTTGACATGTTTTCATAGAGGCTCTTGGATCTTCGCTTCTTCCCTATGCACTCATTCATTCACTTATTCACTTACTCATCAAGTCATTTATTCTTCTTCCTTCTCTCTCTCTCTCTCTCTCTCTCTCTCTCTCTCTCTCTCTCTCTCTCTCTCTCTCTCTATCTCTCCTTCTCCCTCTCCGTTCCTCTCTCTTCCTCTCTCTCTCTCTCTCTCCTTCTCCCTCTCCGTCCCTCTCCCCCTCTCCCTCCCTCTCTCTTCCTCTCTATCTCTCCCCTCCCTCCCTCTTTCTCTCTCTCCCTCCCTCCCCTCTCCCTCCTCTCTACCCCTCTCCCTCTCTCATATATATACTATATGTATATGTGTCTATGTCTGTGTATTTATGTGTGTGGCTGTCCTAGTGAAAGTATTAATCATTGCTTTACTTTTCAGGTTGAAGTCCTGAGTCACTATGGTTCCGAGTTCTTCTGCCCAATATCCCTTTTTCGCATTTATGGTCTGTCAGAATTTGAAGTCATTGATACCATTGAAGATGTCAGTGAGGACAGCGAAGACAGTGAAGAAACATTCACAGAAGCAGTGGAGGAAGAACATTCTGGAAAGAAGCCCAAAGGTAACGTGAGCCTCGAGGCGGAGATCAGGATCGGCACCTGACGTTTACCGCAAAGTTCTATTCATGGCATCTCTGGTTAGCTAACACGGAGGTTAATGAGATTGAGTTACTGGAGGCTGGCAGTGGTGTAACGTTAGCACTGGCCTGGAACAGAAGACACACAATGCACAGTGCGAGCGATCATGTTTCTGTGGAGAGGATTGACGTTATTAAATGCAAATTGCACCTTTAGTGCTTTTATTTCATATTCATATAAATTAATATATATAAATGAATATATATGTATATATATATATATATATATATATATATATATATATTATATATATATATAAAATATATATAATATATATATAATATATATTTATATATTTATATATGTATATATGTGTGTGTATGTATTGTATGTATTATGTATATAAACACTCAATTTGGTTATTTGTGTTCATATTTTTTCATGATTTTTCTTAAAATATTTGTCAGTAGCAGTTGTAAACAAAAACACTTTTAGACTTGCAGTGTAATATGTTTACTGAATTCAGTTTTCTTTGTTACAGATGAAGGAAAACCAAGTGTGATTCCAGCTGTGCTTAAGAATATGTTTACTGGAGTCTTAGATGTTATCAAGAGAGGCTATAGACCAAGCAGCATCTCCACAGAAACAGATGAGAGATGCTATTCCCTTCACCCCAAGTTTGCAATGGAAAGTGACATGTGTTCAATGGCTGGAACCTTGAACTACATCCTATCTTGCTACAAAATGGAGTACGAGGCCCTCATGCTACAGCCTTTTGTTTCGTCAACCGTCAAGAATTCCAGCTTTTGTCGCAGACTTGCCTCAGTGATGTGTGCAGAGCCTGAAGTCAATGATAGTGTTGTTTATGATACTGTTTGTAATAACAGTTATGTATGTGTTATGTTGTCCCCAAAGCATGTGCTGGCCATGTGCTTTATGCAGGATCCCAGAATAGTTGACAGCCAGACGAGTTGCGATCCCAGTGATACCCACCTGCCTGAAAATTTCTCCACATCCTCTTCAGATATCATGACAAACTCCAAGCAGATCCCGTCGTATGTCAAAAATGCAGTGATCAATACATCCAGCATAACAAGAGCAGATGCTACTGATACAAACATTAGTAGACCCTCAGAAGTTCATGGGCTAAAGCTTATCGAAGTAGACGATGGCCAGGCACCAGCCGAGCAAGATCCGGAGAAATCAGACGAAGCGTCCAAGCCCCCCTCCCCTGACAGCGGACCCAGCCAGCCCCAGAAAACAACTGCCAAAGAACCCAAGGCCAGTGGAAATGCAGTCCAGGAGAAGACAGCCAAGGAGGCGGAGTCTGACTTGTCCGTTGGGGATGCCGTGGAGACCATGGAGGTTGAGGGCTCTGGATTTGGGGAGATGAACTTGGAGGAGGAAGAGTTTACCCCTAGTGAAGACCTTGCCACAGTGTCCCCTCCTCCACCTTCTTCCACTCCACCCCCAGTTGAGCCCAAACTACTCTCAAGCTCACCAACAAACAAAGAATCTATTGTTGTTCGATTATCTAATAAGATTAAGGTAAAGTTATTATATTCTTCATTTATAGTTAGTGGGTTTATTAGAAATATATCTTATCATTTCTTTCTTTTATTATAAAAGATTTCTAGGTTTCCCATGTACAAAAAAATCACATGTTGCATATTTGAAACAAGCGATTTGGTATTGCAGCAAGGTAATCACATGTATTTACAGGCCCTGGAATACAACATGTCAATCAGCAGTCAGTACCTGGAGGAGTTAAGCAGGAGATACAAGCGACAGATGGAGGAAATGCAGAAGCAGTTTAACCTCACCATTGCTGCCTTGAACGCCACATCCCGCCAGGCCTATGAGCGGGACCAGGAGCACCAGAGGGACATCAAGAGCCTGGAAGAGCAACTCGGGAATGTGAGCAACATCCTGGAGAAGCTTGTGGAGGAAAGAGAGACTCTAGCACACACAGTAGTGGAACAACACCTGCTGCTTATGGTGGTGGAAGTCGTGGTACTGTGTGTGGTATTCACTGTGTGCCATAGGAGGAGGGTTGCTGATTTAAGACTGGAAAGTGGAGCTTTAAATGAGAGGAGAGCACAAGTGAGTATAATATTCCATAGTGTCTTTCAAGTTTGAATGGTCTTATTAGAATATTGTTATATTTGTGTAGGTCTTTGCTTTTATTGGTCCTAGTCCTTATATCAGATTACTCTCAGTTCATGATGCATAATATATCCCATACAGACACCAAGTGAAGATTCTGAAAATCAAATTGGACATGAGAGCAGAAGATGCAATTTCGAAGACCAGATACCCAGTAGAGTGAGAAGACGGTCAGTGGACAGTATCACCAGGGAGAGAGCATCTCGGCCACGTCGACGAAGGCCCAGTGAAGAGGCACTCAATATATCAGGTAAGTGGGTTAAATATATTATAGAGATAGTATCATATTTTTCTATGGGAAAGTGGAGAGAAATATGGAAAAAAAATCAATGTAGGTCTGCTCTAGCTGCAACTGTTCTGCCAAGTCAAATCTATTAACATGGGAACCTCTTTACAGGTACATATCAAGACCTTCTCATCATCGAGCCAGCTATCCCTATCTTGATGGATTCAATAGTAGACCACAAGAGAAAGAGGAAATCGACCAGTGGAATGTTAAAGAGGTCCAAGTCCAATGCCAGCATAGTGGAGAATTCCTCCTTATCCTCCAGGAGAGCAAAACGCATAGAGAAGCTCAACAAGTCAAGCGCGGGAGTACTGTTCTGCGGGGACAAAAGTGAGTCGTGTTCCACTCCCATCACCCCTCTGTCATCTCCAGACTCACCAGACCTATCCGGGATACCTTATGAACCTTTCTATAATGAACAGGACAGTGTGTTTTATACAGTGTTGGAAGACGGGGACTCTTGCATTCCGAGGCCTTTTATCAGTGAGTTAGAGCCGGGGGGGAATGTATTAGTTGATGTGGAATCGGCAACCTCTAAGAGACATTCTTTACCTTGTTGCACTAACTGTGATAGCCAAAATAAGAAATCTGGTAAACTTTCTAAGTCAATATCATTATGTAGTGCGTCAGAGAGTATAAAGAGTGGGAAGGAAAAGGGCAAAAAGGTTAAGAAGACCAAAAAGATAAAGGACAATAGTGTAGAAAATAGGTATTTTAGTTCGCAGGGGGTAGAGCATGACAGGCTTAATGATCATGATGAAGTTTTTACCATACATAATGGAACTTCATGTGATTTCCCGGGTCATCATAATGAATTTTATCCTAATGGACATAGCAGTGTGCACTT
>NW_028234410.1:34488583-34496083 GCF_977035675.1 Penaeus japonicus
ATCATCATCACACACAGACAGAGGCAATATTTTTTTTTTCGTTATCATCATCATTGGTGGTAATATAATAATAATCATCATAGATATCATTATTATCATCCTTTTTATTGATACTATTATCATTATTATCATTACAAATACCATTACATTCATTTTCATCATTATCGTTAATGTTATCACTATTATCATTATCATTATTATCATCATTATCAGTATTCATATTACTATTATTATCTTTATTATCAACATTATCATTATCATCATTATCGTTATGATCAACATTAACCTTATATATGCATTATGATACTAATGAGATACTAAAATGTGAGTATTAAATACCGTAGATTTATATCGGACAGTGGTGTTTCCGTGATGTGCCTAACGACGCCGCCAGTACCTGCTCTCCGGATCTAGAACTACAAACGCGATCGTCCGAATTTTGGCGTTAAATGCATTGGTTGATGGAATTGATCAAAGTGTGACCTTAGTGAGTTACCGCTTCTGCTTCTCTTGCGATTGTGACCAGAAGCCCATACACCGATTACCGTGGATCAGAGTGTATGTGTATGTGAATATATATATATATATATATATATATATATAATATATATATATATATATATATATATATAATATATATATATGTATGTATGTATGTATGTATGTATTTAAGAATGTATATATATATATATATATATATATATATATATATATATATATATATATATATATATATTTATAATATATATATGTGTGTGTGTGTGTGTGTGTGTGTGTGTGTGTACACACACACACACACACACACACATGCGTGTGCGCGCGCGCATATACACAGGTGGATTTCGAAGGAGAGGGGGAGGAAGGGAGATAAGCAGAGAGAGAGAGAGAGAGAGAGAGAGAGAGATAGAGAGAGATAGAGAGAGAGAGAGAGAGAGAGAGAGAGAGAGAGAGAGAGAGAGAGAGAGAGAGAGAGAGAGAGAGAGAGAGAGAGAGAGAGAGAGAGAGAGAGAGAGAGAGAGAGAGAGAGAGAGAAAGGAGACAGAAGGGGGGAGGTAGAGGAAAGGAGGGAGTAATGGAAGGAGGGAGGGAGGAATGAAGTTAGATAATCAAGGAGGGAGAGAGGGATGAAGGGAGATAGGGAGGGAGGGAGATAAGCAGGAAGGGAGATAATCAAGGAGGGAGAGAGGGATGAAGGGAGATAGGGAGAGAGGGAGATAATCAAGGAGGGATAGATGAATGGAGGGAGAGGAGGAAGGGAGGGCCAGAAGAGGAGATGGGAGGGTAGTAAGCAGGGAAGAAGAGAGGGATAGAGGGAAAGAGTTGATGAGGAAGGGAGGGAAGGAGGGAGGGAGGGAGGGAGAGAGAGAGAGAAGGAGGAAAGGAGAAAGGAAGGAAGGGAAAGAGGGATGGAGGAAGAGAGAGAGAGAGGAAGGGAAAGAGGGATGGAGGAAGTGAGAGAGAGAGGGAGGAGAGGAGAGAGGGACGAAGGGAAAGAGGGATGGAGGGAGAGAGAGAGGGAGAGAGAGAGAGGGAGGGAAGGAGAGAGAGAGGAATGGAAAGAGGGATAGCAGGAGAGAGAGAGAGGGAGGAAAGAAGAGAGGGAAGAAGGGAGAGAGAGAGGAAGGAAGGGAAAGAGGGATGGAGGGAGAGAGAGAGGGAGGCAGGGAAATAAGTAGGATACGGTAGGGAAAGAGGGATGGAGGAAGAGAGGGATGGAGGGAAGGAGAGAGGGAGGAAGGGAAAGAGGGAGAGATGGAGGGAGGGAGGGAGAGAGAGGAATAAAGGGAGATAGAGAGGGAGGGAGAGAGAGAGGGAGGGAGAGAGCGAGGGAGGGAAGGAGAGAGGAATGGAGGGAGAGAGGGAGAGAGAGAGGGAGGGACAGAGGAATAGAGGGGGAGAGAGAGGGTGCTATGCGTGTGCAAGAGAGCGCGAGATTTAAACCCCAGATCGTCCTATATTCCAGTGCCATGGTGGTCTGGTGGTCAGGGCTGAGGTGTAGTTGGCCCTTTCTGTCAGCCAAGTAGGTCAACCCGGGTTCGATTCCCGGCCATGGCGTATTTTTTTTTATTGTTATTAATATTGATAGTTGTAGTTGTTGTAGTAGTAGTTGCTGTTATCATCATTACTACAATTGAGACTCTCCTTACCATTATCATCATGTTTGTTATAATTACTATCATCATTATCATCACTACTTTCCTCATAATTATTGGTAATGATAGCGTTTTTAGCATCATTATTATCATGATATATTACATTCAGCATAATGATACTGATAATCATGATGACAACAACAAGACTGATAATAGTAATGATAATAAGAATGATAATAGTAATAATAATGGCAATAAAGATAATAATAGCAATAATGATAGTAATAACATTGACGATAATGATCCTTATAATTAACATCATCACCATCATCATCATTGTCCTTTCTTTTGTTATCATTATCATCATGTAAATGTAAACTATACCATTAACATTATTATTAGCATTTGCATCATTATTATCATCATCGTTGTGTTATTATCATTATTACTGTTATTGTCACTAACACTATTTAATTATTGTTTTTATTATCATTATCATTTCATTGTCAGTATTATTGAACACACACACACACACACACACACACACACGCACACACACACACACACGCGCATACACACACACACACACACACACACACACACACGCACACGCACGCACGCACGCACGCACAAAAGCGCGCGACCACCCACCTCCCCCTAAACCAATTGCGATTAAAAAATCAGTATCATTATTATTATTGATAGTGTCATCATTTTTATCAGTATCATTGATATTACTATACTATATTGTTACTATCTTCATCACATCATCATCATCATCATTATTATCACCCTTATTATCATCACTGTCATTATTATCATTATTTTTATTATTATCATTTTAATTATCATTATCATTATCATTATCATCATTATTATCATTATAATATCAGCATCATCATCACACGCAGAGGTAATATTTTTTCTTCATTATCATCATCATCTTTCCTATTGTTATTATCAACGTAGTATTATGGCAAATCATTGATTTTTCTTATTCGTTTTTATCATCGTTATTATTGTTGTTATCATCATTGTTGTTGTTGTCTTGGCGTTATCATTGTTATTGCAATTGTTATCACATCTGCTCCGCAAATAGGGATTATCGTTATCATTATATTGTTGGTAGCATTATCATCATTATCATAATTTTATTATCGTTGTTATTATTATCATCATCATTAATATTATTTTCGTCATCATTATCATTATCATTACACAACCAAAGTCGCAGAGCCGCTATCAGACATATCCATACACTCTTACGTCATCATTTCTATTATTGCTATCATCATGGCCATCATTATCATTATTTTCATCATTACCATTATTATCGTTACTATCATTATTATCATTATCATCAGCATTACTGGTACTATCATTATTATTACTATTATCAATATCATTTTCATTTTCATCATCATCATCCTCGCCATCACCACCACCATCATCATCACCATCATCATCATCATCACCATCATCACCACCACCATTATCATCATTATCATCATCATCACCGTCATCACCACCACCATTATCATCATTATCATGCGTGTGCAAGAGAGCGCGAGATTTAAACCCCAGATCGTCCTATATTCCAGTGCCATGGTGGTCTGGTGGTCAGGGCTGAGGTGTAGTTGGCCCTTTCTGCCAGCCAAGTAGGTCAACCCGGGTTCGATTCCCGGCCATGGCGCATTTTTTTTTATTGTTATTAATATTGATAGTTGTAGTTGTTGTAGTAGTAGTTGCTGTTATCATCATTACTACAATTGAGACTCTCTTTACCATTATCATCATGCTTGTTATAATTACTATCATCATTATCATCACTACTTTCCTCATAATTATTGGTAATGATAGCGTTATTAGCATCATTATTATCATGATATATTACATTCAGCATAATGATACTGATAATCATGATGACAACAACAAGACTGATAATAGTAATGATAATAAGAATGATAATAGTAATAATAATGGCAATAAAGATAATAATAGCAATAATGATAGTAATAACATTGACGATAATGATCCTTATAATTAACATCATCACCATCATCATCATTGTCCTTTCTTTTGTTATCATTATCATCATGTAAATGTAAACTATACCATTAACATTATTATTAGCATTTGCATCATTATTATCATCATCGTTGTGTTATTATCATTATTACTGTTATGTCACTAACACTATTTAATTATTGTTTTTATTATCATTATCATTTCATTGTCAGTATTATTGAACACACACACACACACACACACACACACACACACACACACACGCACACACACACACACACGCGCATACACACACACACACACACACACACACACACGCGCACGCACGCACGCACGCACAAAAGCACGCGACCACCCACCTCCCCCTAAACCAATTGCGATTAAAAAATCAGTATCATTATTATTATTGAAAGTGTCATCATTTTTATCATTATCATTGATATTACTATACTATATTGTTACTATCTTCATCACATCATCATCATCATCATCATTATTATCACCCTTATTATCATCACTGTCATTATTATCATTATTTTTATTATTATCATTTTTATTATCATTATCAATATTATTATCATTATCATCATTATTATCATCATAATATCAGCATCATCATCACACGCAGAGGTAATATTTTTTCTTCATTATCATCATCATCTTTCCTATTGTTATTATCAACGTAGTATTATGGCAAATCATTGATTTTTCTTTTTTTTTATCATCGTTATTATTGTCGTTATCATCACTGTTGTTGTTGTCTTGGCGTTATCATTGTGATTGCAATTGTTATCACACAGGCAAAGCAAATAGGGATTATCTTATTCTCTGTCCTTATCATTATCATTTTTATCATTATCGTTATCATTATATTGTTGGTATCATTATCATCATTATCATAATTTTTATCATCATTGTTATTATTATCATCATCATTAATATGTTATGATTATTTTCGTCATCATTATCATTATCATTACACAACCAAAGTCGCAGAGCCGCTATCAGACATAGCCATACACTCTTACGTCATCATTTCTATTATTGCTATCATCAAAGCCATCATTATTATTTTTTTCATCATTACCATTATTATCGTTACTATCATTATTATCATTATCATCAGCATTACTGGTACTATCATTATTATTACTATTATCAATACCATTTTCATTTTCATCATCATCATCCTCACCATCACCACCACCATCATCATCATCACCATCATCATCACCATCATCACCACCACCATTATCATCATTATCATCATCATCACCGTCATCACCACCACCATTATCATCATTATCATGCGTGTGCAAGAGAGCGCGAGATTTAAAGCCCAGATCGTCCTATATTCCAGTGCCATGGTGGTCTGGTGGTCAGGGCTGAGGTGTAGTTGGCCCTTTCTGTCAGCCAAGTAGGTCAACCCGGGTTCGATTCCCGGCCATGGCGTATTTTTTTTTTTTTATCAATATTGATAGTGGTAGTAGTTGCAGTAGTAATGTAGCTATCACCATTACTACTACTATTGAAACTACCACTATCTTTATGGTCATGTTTATTATAATTACTATCATCATTATTATCACTACTTTCTTCATCCTTATAATTATCATAATCATGATTATTAGTAGTGATAGCATCATCAGCATCATTATTATCATAATAGTTGTTATCATTATCATAATTTACATCTTTATTGGCGTTGTTGTTATTATCATTATCATTATCATCATTATCATAGTTACCAGCATCATGATGTCGGCAGATCGAGCCCCGTCCAAGCTCGTGAGTTTCCACTGTCGCCTGGCGGTCACTGCCGTGGCTGGGCATCACGGTGGGTAAGGACCAAGCTCAGGTCGAGTCAGCACTCGCTGGCACACTCTCTCACGAGTCAGCACTCCCTGACACACCCTCTCACGAGTCAGCACTCGCTGACACAGGAAATAGGGATTATCTTAATCCCTATCCTTCTCACTATCCTTTTTATTACCATCGCTATTATTATATTGTTGATATAATTTTCGTTATCATCATTATCATAGTTTTATTATCATTATCATTTTAATTACCATAAGTTTCAATGTTATTACTATCATCATCATCATCATATCATTATTATTATTATCACATTAAGACTGTTATGATTACTTTCATATATTTTCATATATTTCTATATCATTGATATCATCATTGTCATCATTATTATTATCATTACCATCATTATCATCATTATCATTATTATGATTACCATCAATATCAACATTTTATCATTATCATTAGCATTGTTAGTACTATCATTATTATTCCAATATCATTAGCATTATTAGTACTATCATTATTATTACTATTATCATTATCACCATCATCTTCATCCTCATCATTATCATCCTCACCATCATCACCATAACCATCATCACCACCACCACTACCACACACAGAGGTAATATTTTTTTCTGTCATCATCATTATCATCCTCACAATTACCATCATCATTATTATCACCACCACCACCATCATTATCACCATCACTACCACCATCATCATCACACACAGAGGTAATTTTTTTCTTCATTATTATCATTACATATCATCATCATCGCCAACCTCACCATCATCACTATCACCACCATTTTCATCACCACCACCACCATCATCCTCACCATTATCACCAAGTCATTATTTTTTCTTCCTTATCATCATCACCATTCCAATTGTTATAATTAACACATTATCCTATTTAATTATTATGTAATCATTTTAATATCCTAATATTTTACTATTTCAAGTATCGTATAATTTATTATCGTGATTGCTATCATTCTGATTCGTATCAACGCTTCACGTCTTCTTCATCACCATTATTGCAATTGTTAATATCACCACTCTCTCCATTGCTAGTAGTAGTCGCCGTAGTTGCAGTATCAATGCTATCAACATCAGCATCACCATTATTGTTATTTTCAATGCTGTTCAATGTTATTATCATCATTATTGTCATGGTAGATATTGCTATTGTTGTTGTTATTATTATCATCATTAACATTGTTTTCGTTATTATTATCATCACCATCATCATCATTATCATTACTATCATCCCTATCACTATCAATATCATTATCATTAGCATTAGCATCATCATCATTACCCTCCTATTCATATTCATCCTCCTCCTCCTCGTCATCATCACCATCATCATCACACACAGACAGAGGTAATATTTTTTTCTTCGTCATCATCATCATTGGTGGTAATATAATAATAATCATCATAGATGTCATTATCATCATCCTTTTTATTGATACTATTATCATTATCATCATTACAAATATCATGACATTCATTTTCATCATTATCGTTAATGTTATCACTATTATCA
>NW_028234410.1:34503583-34506083 GCF_977035675.1 Penaeus japonicus
GAGAGAGAGAGAGAGAGAGAAAGAGAGATAGATAGATAGATTGATAGATAGATAGATAGAGAGAGAGAGAGAGAGAGAGAGAGAGAGAGAGAAAGAGAGATAGAGAGAGAGATAGATTGATAGATAGATAGAGAGAGAGAGAGAGAGTTAGAGGGAGGAAGAGTGAGAAGAAAGGAGGGAGGGAGCGAGGAAGAGAAGGAAGGAGAGAGGGATAGAGGAATGGAGGGAGAGAGGGATGAAAGGAGATAATCAAGGAGGGAGAGACGAATGGAAGGAGAAGAGGAGGGAGGGAGGACCGGAAGAAGAGGAGGGAGGGAGGGCCGGAAGAAGAGGAGGGAGGGTGGTAAGCAGGGAAGAAGAGAGGGATAGAGGGAGAGAGGGAAGGAGGGAGGGAAAGAGGAAGATAATCAAGGTGGGATATAATCAAGGAAGAGGAGAGGGAAGTAGGGAGATAAGCGGGGAGAGAGAGGGAAGGAGAGAGGGAGGAAAGGGAAAGAGGGAGGGAAAGAGATAGGGAGGGAGGGAGAAAAGCAGGTAGGGAGAGAAAGAAAGAGGAAAGGAGAGAGGGAGGAAGGGAAAGAGGCAGAGAGAGAGATAGGGAGAGAGAGAAAGAAAGAGGAAAGGAGAGAGGGAGGAGGGGAAAGAGGGATGGAGGGAGAGAGAGAGAGAGAGGGAAGGAGAGAGGGAGAAAGGGAAAGAGGGAGGGAGGGAGATAAGCAGAGAGGGAGAGAGGGCTCTCTGCGTGTGCAAGAGAGCGCGAGATTTAAACCCCAGATCGTCCTATATTCCAGTGCCATGGTGGTCTGGTGGTCAGGGCTGAGGTGTAGTTGGCCCTTTCTGCCAGCCAAGTAGGTCAACCCGGGTTCGATTCCCGGCCATGGCGTAATTATTTATTATTATTATCAATATTGATAGTGGTAGTAGTTGCAGTAGTAATGTAACTGTCACCATTACTACTACTATTGAAACTACCACTATCTTTATGATCATGTTTATTATAATTACTATCGTCATTATTATTCCTACTTTCCTCAGGATTATCGCCATCATAATCCTTAGTAATGATAGTGTCATCAGCATAATTATTGTTGTTATATATTACCTTCAGCATTATGATACTAATAATCATGTAAACAACAACAACAACAACAACAATAATAATGATGATGATGATAATGACAATATAATCAATAATAGCAATATTGATAACAGTAACATTGACGATAATAATCTCTATAGTTGATATCATTACCAACATCATCATTTTCCTTTCTTTTGTTATCACTATTATCATGTAAACATCATCATGAACATTATTATCAGCATTAGCAGTGTTATTATCATCTTCATCGCCATTGTGCTATTATCATTATTACTATTGTTGTTATTAACATTATTTTGTATTGTTTTTATTATCATAATTATTCCATTGTCATCATGATTGCACAAACACACACACACACACAAATACACACACACAGACACACACACACACACACACACACACACACACACACACACACACACACACACACACACACACACACACACATACACACACACATACACACACACACACATATATATATATATATATATATATATATATATATATATATATATATATATATATATATATATATATATATATACATGTCAGTGAATGTTTACCAAAGCAGTTTGAGTGTGACGTAATGCATGGTAAAAGCGCGGCCAAAGGTGAAGAGGCGGAGCATAGTGATTTGAACGGCAGAACGAGAGCGACAGCAGCACTGACCAGAGCAATATCAAAAAGGGGAAAAGGGGATGGAGGGAGAGAGAGGGAGGGAAGGAGAGAGGGAGAGGGGAGGGGAAAAGGGGATGGAGGGAGAGAGAGAGGGAGGGACAGAGGAATGGAGGGAGAGAGAGGGAGGGAAGGAGAGAGGGAGGAAGGGAAAGAGGGGTAGAGGGAGAGATAGAGAGGGAGGGACAGAGGAATGGAGGGAGAGAGAGGGAGGGAAGGAGAGAGGGAGGAAGGGAAAGAGGGGAAGAGGGAGAGATAGAGAGGGAGGGACAGAGGAATGGAGGGAGAGAGAGGGATGGAGGGAGAGAACGAGAGCGACAGCAGCACTGACCAGAGCAGTAGCAAAAGGTGAGGGTGAGAAGAAAGGAGGGAGGGAGCGAGGAAGAGAAGGAAGGAGAGAGGGATAGAGGAATGGAGGGAGAGACGAATGGAAGGAGAAGAGGAGGGAGGGAGGACCGGAAGAAGAGGAGGGAGGGAGGGCCGGAAGAAGAGGAAGGAGGGTGGTAAGCAGGGAAGAAGAGAGGGATAGAGGGAGAGAGGGAAGGAGGGAGGGAAAGAGGAAGATAATCAAGGTGGGATATAATCAAGGAAGAGGAGAGGGAAGTAGGGAGATAAGCGGGGAGAGAGAGGGAAGGAGAGAGGGAGGAAAGGGAAAGAGGGAGGGAAAGAGATAGGGAGGGAGGGAGAAAAGCAGGTAGGGAGAGAAAGAAAGAGGAA
>NW_028234410.1:34508583-34511083 GCF_977035675.1 Penaeus japonicus
CCATGGTGGTCTGGTGGTCAGGGCTGAGGTGTAGTTGGCCCTTTCTGCCAGCCAAGTAGGTCAACCCGGGTTCGATTCCCGGCCATGGCGTTTTATCATTATCATTATTGTCACCATCATCATCACCACCACCATCATCGTCATCATCATCATTATCCCAATCATCATCACCACCACCATCATCCCTACCACTATTATCATCCTCACCACCACTATCTTCCTCCTCCTCACCACCACCATCATCATCATCACCTTCATCCTTAATTAAAATCATCACCACCACCATCATCCTCACCATCATCATCATCACCACCGCCACCACCATCATCCTCACCATCATCACCACCACCATCATCATCATCATCACACATAAAGGTAATATTTTTTCTTCCATTTCATCATCATCATTCCTATTGTTATCACTAACATAATATCCTTTTCAATTATCGCTATAATTGTTCTTATCATAATTGCTTTTATCATTTTTATTTAAATTATAATTATTTTTATTATCATTATCAATATTACGATTGTCATTGTTGTTACTCTTGTTATTGTTATCATCCTTATTGCATCATCTTTATCATCATTATCATTATTGTTACAGTTGTTGCAGTGGTTACCATCGTCATTATGATTATCGTGATTGCTATCATTCTGATTCATGTCAACGCTTCACGTCTTCTTCATCACCATTATTGCAATTGTTAATATCACCACTCTCTCCATTGCCAGTAGTAGTCGCCGTAGTTGCAGTATCAATGCTATCAACATCAGCATCACCATCATTGTTATTTTTATTGCTGTTCTTGTTGTTATCATCACTATTGTCATGGTAGATATTGCTATTGTTGTTGCTATTATCATCATAGTCATCGTTATTTTCATCATTATCCTCATCTTCATTCTTATCATCATTAACAAAGTATCATGACATATTAATTTTTCTTATTCCTTTTAATCATCTTTATTATTGTTGTCATTATCATTTATGTTGTCGTTGTCATTGTTTTATGATCATGATTATCTTTATCATTACTGTTATCATCATTATTAACATTAAAACAAAATCCCCATGAAGACAGCCACATGGACTGTAAGAACTTTATATCAAAGTGGCAAACAGGAGAATGTTAAATAAACAAGAAATGGAATGTGTGAGACAAGATGGCTCGACGCAGCTGCTTCTAAAGGGGTGCTTTTAAGAGAGTTTACTCTGGCAATAAACATGAAAAGGGAATAAAAAAAAAGACACACACACATACACATTTGCATAAACACAAACACACACACACAAACACACACAAATACAAACACACAAACACAAACACAAACACACACATAAACACACACACAAACACAAACACAAACACACACAAACACAAACACAAACAAACACAAACACACAAACACAAACACAAAAACACACACACACACAAACACAAACACACACAAACACAAACACACACACATACAACACCCCCGCCTCCATCACGGGAGTACTGGTTATCACATCACCATCACCAGCATCCACATAATCACAATAGGAAAAAAAATAATTTTCATTATAATCATTTCGTTCTGTCCTTTCTAGCGTGTCGTGAGTATTTCTTCTTCGCTCGGGAAATATAAATACAAATAGATATATACATATTTATTTACAAAAAGCAAGTAAATAGATACATAATAAGGAAACGGATAGATACAGAAATGAATTATATAATCTTAATCTCTCTCTCTCTCTTTCTCTATTTCTTTCTTTCTCTCTTTCTTTTTCTCTCTCTTTCTTTCTCTATCTCTTTCTTTCTCTCTCTTTTTCTCTCTCCCTTTCTTTCCTTCTCTCTCTCTTTCTTCCCTTCTCTCTCTCTTTCTTTCCTTCTCTCATTCTTTCTCTCTCTCTCTCTCTCTCTCTCTCTCTCTCTCTCTCTCTCTCTCTCTCTCTCTCTTTCTCTCTCTCTCTCTCTCTTTCTTTCTTTCTCTCTCTCTTTCTTTCTTTTTCTCTCTCTCTCTTTCTTTCTCTCTCTCTCTTTCTTTCTCTCTCTCTCTCTCTCTCTCTCTCTCTCTCTCTCTCTCTCTCTCTCTCTTTCTTTCTCTCTCTCTCTCTCTCTCTCTCTCTCTGACAATGAAATAAGAATGATTATAAGAAAAGCAATAAAAAATGATGCGGTTTTAATTAAATATTTATGCAGGAGGATGGCTGGTTTACATTGTCTGGCTTAATAACAATAACAGTAATAATGATAATAATACAACTGACGATGAAGATGATAATAACAATGCTAATGCTAATAATAACGATAATGATAATGTTTACATGATAACAGTGGTAATAAAATTAAGGATAATGATAATGCTGATATTAACTAGAGGGATTATTATGGTCAATGTTATTGTTATCATTATTGCTACTATTATTATTATTATCATCATCATTATTATTATAATTACTTATCATTGTCGTTGTTGTTATTATGATTATTAGTATCATAATGCTGAAAGT
>NW_028234410.1:34528583-34531083 GCF_977035675.1 Penaeus japonicus
GAAAGGCAATAAGAGCAAGACAAAGTATATGTGCGTGAATGGGAGAGAGGCATGTTGCCTCCTCTCGGGTCTTCTGATCATAATCTAATCTCTGTGACCTACTCTACCTCATTTCCCTATTGTTCAACAGTGTACTGCTGTACTCTATGAGGTGTGTACAAGGTAGTGGCCCAAGGTCATGGTGAGTCATACCAATGTGCTGATGGGACTCCTTGGTATGCGTGCCACTGCTCTGCCTCCGCATGATTTGTTAACCATTTCGTAACAACCTTGATGTCATCATCAGAAAAATTATGAATTTAGCTTTATGTAAAGGTTGTTAAAGAGCACCAATGCCATGAATAGTGCGGTGACTAGAGGTGAGGCTCAGGTATACTCACAGGTGGCATAATTTTATATCAAACTGCACGGTCATGATCACGCTGAGAGAGAGAGTGTGTGTGTGTGTGTGTGTGTGTGTGTGTGTGTGTGTGTGTGTGTGTGTGTGTGTGTGTGTGTGTGTGTGTGTGTGTGTGTGTGTGTGTGTGTGTGTGTGTGTGTGTGTGTGTGTGTGTGTGTGTGTGTGTGTGTGTGTGTGTGTGTGTGTGTGCAATTTCATTATTCAGATTATGGAATCAACATAAAAAAATGTTAGCTTTGCAGTGTAAGCAAAGCTTGTGAATTGTGAATCAAGTTTGTTAAGTATGCACCCTTTCTACATTATTCTTGCAGGATCATTTCCTTAACGAATTTCTCTTGTAAATTCTTGGCAATTGAGTTACAAGTGGCTGTTAACTGCTGGTAACTTGAGTCAAAAAGTAACAAGGATTGATAATAAATATTCTACATACTTTCTTGCATTTTATTTATGTATTAATATAATACAATTATAATACATAATATATTGCATTGTCTTAAGCAACATCACAAACAGTGACTCCACCTTTACCAGATTTCCCTGAAGAAAAAAAAAAAAAAACACAGTCACCTTCCTTGTGACCAAAGTTTTTCTATTCCAAAATTATAGTCCATTTCATTCCATAACCTGTGACATAAACTTGTTTCATTCTTTGAAAAATTCTGATCTTGTAGAACAATAGATAGTTTAATCTAGCTGAATTATGAAATGAGTTTGCTTTAACTGGCAGACTCCTTTTGAATTCTGTTTATCAATGACAAAAAGAACTAGGATCACAGATACCAAGCTGTGTTCTTGCGTTAAGTATTTTGCATCTGTGAAATGGTAAGCCATATTTTCAATCAACTCTTCCTGAAAGAAAATGCATCCTTAGCAATAACTATTTCAAAACATTTATTCATCATAACAAATTGTATCACAAAAATGCAGCTTATACCAACACCAAAATAAAATGTACAGAATATCTCTTTTAATCTGCATCTATAGCCTTAAGAAATATCATTTTTTACAAAATACACAAGAAAAATCAGACTAAGGATAAAATGCTATAATTAACAAGATATTCTGTACAGTTTATATTGCCTTTGAGTTATTGAGATACAAATCATTAGTGCACTACCATGGGAACATTTCACTTTGACAGTTTACAAAAATATCTTGGAAGTACATCATGAAAGATACCTTTATAGAAATGTTAAAGTTTATGGAGCCCTTACTCTCTAACAACAATATCAAATAATGTAATACATGAGGAAAGGAACATAACAAATATTGCTGTTTCAAACTAGCCCTACCACTTCAAAGTTTTATGAGATACTGTGAGCTGCACATCCATCCATGACCAAAATTAAAACAATGTCTTGACACATAACCTTTAATAAAGGAAAAAAAAAAAAATGCACACCTACATAAGGTATTTAAAATAATTTATAATAATCTTTATAATCAGTCTTGATACTAATGACTTACAGACTCAAGTGATGGCAAACACAAAAATAAACCCAAACTGAAGCTGATATTAAACATATATAGTAGCCACTTCGTCAAATATTTTCCCAGCATGATCTTTATCCACTTACCTAACTATTTTTCCATGATATAACAAATATTTCCTAATCTGCCATAACAGTACACTACCTAATCTATGAGTACTACGTGCCTAAGTGAGAACGTTGCCTCACTACTATTGAACTGGTCCTGACGCTATGGTGTTGGGGCCCCAGAAATTTTAAGCAGACTGTGACACGTATCATCGTTTCCTTTCGTCGTGTGCACTAAACCTGTGGCAACAATTAAAAAAAAAAAAAAACTACTTTCATAGGTTCATTTATAATTCAAAAAGCATTTTCTTTTTTTATGAAACATCCTTGACTTTTCAATGAACTAAGATGCACTGAAGGTGTTACATGTAGATGATTCTCCACAACAGGGGCTGGGAAATCTTATGTCTTTACAACCCATTATACAACACTGCCAAAGTGTGCATGAATTAATATTTAATGACATAAATGATATTTGACTAGACTGAATGACAAAAATGAGGAATTGCACTTCATAAGGACATTTTTCAATTAATAAAATATATCAGTCCAGAAACCTTAA
>NW_028234410.1:34538583-34551397 GCF_977035675.1 Penaeus japonicus
AAGGGAAGGGGACGTAAGGTCAGCGAGGAGAGACGGACTGGTCATTTTTGGAAAACGTTTGTGGCTTTGCGATTGTGGGAGGCATCCACATCAACGAGGGAGATGAAAGAAAGAAAACATACGAAGGATTAAACAAACCGAGAACTAGCAAAAAAAAAAAAAATAATTAAAAATTAAAAAAAGCAATAAAAAGCAAACACAGAACACGCCAAGCGGTTCCCCCTAACGATGCTCCGAAGCACTACAACGTACCCAGGATGTGCGTTTTGTTTCTTCCCAGAGTTCGTATAACGAACGGGCCCTAGCGAATGAGGGCTGCGGTCGAGGCCCCTAGGCTCACCGGTCCTGACAAAAAACCTCGCATACCGCATCAGGAGTTGGAAGGGGAAAAACACGCCGGTCATTCCACCAGACCCCCCATCCCCTACCCTACGCCTCATCCCACAACACCTGCGAAGGAAACATAAGAGAGAGTTAGATGGGTCGAAGTAACACGGCAAACAACTCGCGGGGACGTAGAAGCTCTCCCAACAAGGACGGCTCACGGGGTACCTATCCTCCGGGGGGGCCGTAGAGGGTCTTCAAGGGTCGGAGGAAAAGGAGGACACACACACACACACGGGGTAACGGGGGTGGGGTGGGGGGGATATGGGAAAAGTGTGGGGGAGAGGGAGGGGGGGGGGGGCGCTCACAGGCGAATGAGGACGGAGGACAGGACGACACAGGTAGCAAGCGAGAGCAGCATTCCGGTGAATAATGTAGAAGCACTCTGGGGGCAGAGGAAGGGACGGGTAGAGGGGAAAGGAGTTAGGAGAAGGGGAATGGAAGAGAAGGGAAGAAGATGGGAATAGAAGAGAAGGGAAGAAGATGGGAATAGAAGAGAAGGGAGAGGATGGGAGAACATGGGAACAGAACGGAGGGGAGATGAAGGGAGTAGGAGGGAGGGGAGATGAAGGGAATAGAAGGGAGGGAGAGGAAGGGAGTAGGAGGGAGGGAGAACATGGGCATAAATGGGAGGGAGAGGAAGGTGACAAAAGGGAGGGGAGAATAAAGTAATAGAAGGATAGAGAGAGGAACGGATAGAGGCAAGGAATTAAAATAGGCTGGGAAAGAGAGGCAGGGAGGGAGAGGAGACTAGAGGACAAGAATAAAGCGAACCTTCCAACTAGAAGCATATCGCGTCCGTCGCTGATGTACACAAAATAGGAAATGACAACAGGGTACGAAAACCCTTTACGAAAGAGAAGAAGAAGAAGAAGGAACAACAACAAAAGACACATGAACAACACGAAGCCCCCCCCCCATTGCAGAAAGTAGACGTCAACCATTGCATTAGCCTCTGATATACCTAGGGATATCATACAGGTAAATTTTTGAACGGAACCCGTTGAGGGCAGAGGGAGGAAGGGCCAGGAGAGAGAAAACTAGAAGGATGTTAAAGCGGTGTTGTCGTGTTTTCAAAAAGAAAAAAGAAAAAGAAAAAAAAAAAAGAGAGAGAGAGGAGGGGAGGAGGAGAGAGGAGAGAGAAGGTGAGAGAAAAGGGAGGGAGAGGGGAGAGGGAAGAGAGGGGAGGGAGAGGGGGTGAGAGAGAGAGGAGAGAGAGTTAGAGAGGAGAGAGAGAGGAGGGTGTGGTCGAGAGACGAGGAGAGAGTGAGAAGTGAGAGTGTGAGAGAGTGAGAGAGAGAGAAGAGAGAGATTATGTGAGAGGAGGAGAGAGAGAGAGAGAGTGTTGAGAGAGAGAGAGAGAGACGAGAGAGAGAGAGTGAGAGAGAGAGAAGAGAGATTGAGAGGATGAATTCAGAGAGTGTGAGAGGAGAAGCGAGAGATTGAGAGAGATGTCCCCTCTTCTGCGTAATGAGAGAGAGAGAGAGAGAGGGAGATGAGGTGATAGAAAGAAAGAGAGAGAGAGTGTGAGAGAGAGAGAGAGAGAGTGTGAGAGAGAGAGAGTGTGTGTGAGAGAGAGAGAGAGTGTGTGAGAGAGAGAGAGAGAGAGAGAGAGAGAGAGAGAGAGAGAGAGAGAGAGAGTGAGAGAGAGAGAGAGAGAGTGTGAGAGAGAGAGATAGAGTGTGTGTGAGAGTGTGAGAGTGAGAGTGTGAGAGAGAGAGTGTGTGAGAGAGAGAGAGAATGTGAGAGAGAGAGAGAGTGTGAGAGAGAGAGAGAGATTTTGAGAGAGAGAGAGAGAGAGAGAGAGAGAGAGAGAGAGAGGTGAGAGAGGGAGTGAGAGAGAAAGAGAGAGAGTTGGAGAGTGTGTGAGAGAGAGAGTTGGAGAGAAAGAGAGAGGTGAAAGAGTGTGTGTGAGAGAGAAAGAGAGAAGAGAGGAGAGGAGTGAGGCGCGAGAGAGAGTTGTGAGTGTGAGAAGAGAGAGAGAGAGAGAGAGGAGAGTGAGAGAAGAGAGAGAGTGTGAGAGAGAGTGTGAGTAGAGAGGAGAGAGAGTACATCTGTTGAGAGAGAGAGAGAGAGAGAGTTTTGTGCGAGAGAGAGGAGAGAGTCAGGCTGTGAGAGAGAGAGGAGAGAGAGCGTGTGAGAAGTGTGAGAGAGAGAGGTGAGAGAGTGTGAGAGAGATGAGATTTAGAGAGTGTGAGAGTGTGAGAGGAGAGGGAGTAGAGAAGAGTGTGAGAGAGAGAGAGTGTGAGAGAGAGAGAGAGAGAGAGAGAGTGTGTGAGAGAGAGAGAGAGAGAGAGTGTGAGAGAGAGAGAGAGAGAGAGAGAGTGTGAGAGAGAGAGAGAGTGAGAGGGAGTGATAGTAGACGAGAGAGAGAGGAGGAGTGTGAGAGAGAGAGAGAGAGGAGAGAGAGAGACGAGGAAGTGTTAAGGAGAGAGAGAGGAATGTGAGAAGAGATTGTGAGAGAGAGAGAGAGTCGTAATGAGAGAGAGAGAGAGATTTGAGAGAGAGAGAGAAGAGTTCGTGAAGAGAGAGAGAGAGAGCGAGTGTCAGTGGAGAGAGAGAAGCGGAGAGTGTGTGAGAGAGAGAAGGAGGAGTATGTGTGAGAGATGCGAGAGTGAGAGAGAGAGTTGAGAGGAGAGAGATAGTGTGACGAGAGAGTGGAGAAGAGAGATGAGAGTGTTGAGAGAGGAGGGGTGTGAGAGAGAGACCGAGATGTTGTGTGAGAGAAGGAGTAGAGAGGGTGTGAGAAGAAGAGAGAGAGTGAGAGAGAGAGAGAGGACTGTGAGGAGAGAGAGAGTGAGAGAGAGAAGAAGTGTGAGAGAGAGAGAGAGAGTGAGAAGAGAGAGAGAGTGTAGCAGGAGAGAGAGAGGTTTGTGAGAGAGAGAGAGAGTGAGAGAGAGAGGAGTGTGAGAGAGAGAGAGAGTGATGAGAGAGAGAGAGTGCTGTGAGAGAGAGAGAGAGGAGTGCTGCAGAGAGAGAGAGAGAGAGTGAGAGAGAGAGCGAGAGTGTGAGAGAGATGAGAGATCTACATTCATTACCATAGACGTGACTGAGAGAGCACGAGAGTGGGAGAGGAGACGAGAGGAGGTGTGAAGAGAGAGGGAGAGAGAGAGAGAGAGAGAGAGAGTGTTCGAGAGAGAGTGTGAGAGTGTGAGAGAGAGAGAGAGTGTCGAGAAAGAGAGAGGAGAGGTGTGAGAGAGAGAGAGAGTGTTGAGAAGAGAGAGAGTGAGAGTGTTGAGAAGAAGAGATGAGGTCGTGAGAGAGCGAGAGAGATCGTGAGAGAAGAGAGAGAGAGTTTGAGAGAAGAACGAGGAGAGAGTATGTGAGAGAGAGAGAATGTGAGAGAGAGGAAGAGAGTATGTGAGAGAGAGAGAAAGCGATTATGTGTGAGAGAGAGAAAGAGAGTATTTGAGAGAGAGAGAGAGAGAGAGGGAGAGAGAGGGAGAGATGAAGAAAAAAGAACAACAGTCAAAAGAAAAGTGAACCGTAGCATTTTTATCACATGCACTTCTGAACTTGTCATATAAGCCATGCGAGATGTGAGTGTACCTCCCATCAGTCATAAACTTCATGTAACTATATGATATCTTGTAAACAAAAATGAGACTACATAGCAACACTGTATGTGCCCCTTCCCTCCCTCTGACTCATTATAAGACGCACTAATAATTCAGCATATTTCATAAATGCTCAACTGCTTAATTACTTAGCTTTTCTAAAGAAGATGTTATACTCGTTCACCCTCTCAATTAACAAGTCAAATTCCAATTATATTAGATATTATAAAGTCAGAAGTGAAATTCAAAAATGACTCTGAATTAATTGTATACCACATTGTGGTATTATTAATTACTAATTATATTATCGCGCTGTTATTATATCGTAAAATAAACAAATTATGCCCAACGCGCGGCAACACATAGATTACGTCCTCTCGTCTACTCAACACACACACTTGCTTTGTCGTATCTCATCTGCGTTCCATGTTTGTTTGTGTGGGTGTTTGTAGAATGTTTTCAATGGACTTTTGCTTTGTGCATGTGCATGGTGAATGGTCTTATGAAAGTGTGCATACACAATAGTATATGTGTTTTTGTGTGTGTGTGTGTGTGTGTGATGTGTGTTGCGCTGCTTGTTTGATGTGTGTGTCGGGTGTGTGTGTGTGTGTGTGTGTGTGTGGGTAGTGTGTGTGTGTGTGTTGTTGTGGTTGTGTGTTGTGTGTCTGTTCGTCTGTCTGTTCTGTCTGTCTGTCTGTTCGTCTGCTCTCTCTTTCTTTTTCCCTTTTTTTCTTTTTTTTTTTTTTTCTTTCTTTCTTTTCTGTCGTTTCCATCTCTGTCTCTCTCTCTCTCCTCTTGCTTGCTCTATCTGTCTCTGCTCTTTCTAATCTACTCGTCTCAGTGTTTCCAGCTTTACTCTTCCTTCCAGCTTTCTTCTCCTTTCCAGGCTATCATCTCTCCTTCTCTGACTCCCATATCTCCTATACCCCATCTCGCTCAGGAGTCGAGAACAAGTAATAGAAGGGGAATGAAAAAGGGCTAGAAGAAAGCGCATTCTCGGCTAATTATCTTCGGGTACCAAGAGTAGTTCGTATGAAAGTTGTTAATGAAAAATAAATGTATGTAATCTCTCTCTTCCTGGCTTTTATTTGCCTGAGGCAACGGTACCCAGCCACGGGACGCTGCAAGTTCTCGCTGGGAAATGTTGTGTGTGTGTGTCGTGTCCGTGTTGTGTTGGTGTGGGTGTGTGTGTGTGTGAGAGTGAGCAGACATGTGTGAGTGTGTCGTGTAAAGAGAGTCGTGTGCTGTGTGGGTGTGTGTGTGTGTGTGTGTACTGTGTGTGTGTTGTGTGTGTGTTTGTGTTATGTTATATATATTATTATATATATTATATATATAATATATATATATAATATATATTATATATTATATATGTATATATATATATAATATATATTATTTTTATATATATATATATATATACTATATAGAGAGAGAGAGAGTGAGAGAGAGAGAGAGACATACGTACATACATACATACATAATATATATATATATATATATATATATATTATATAAGATATATATTGAATAGTTTATAAATATATATACATAATATGTGGAGGTATTAGCTATGTGTACTATTAGGTAGTGTGAGGTATGTATGTATGTATGTGTATGTTGTTTGTGTATGTGTATGTGTATGTGTATGGGTATATGTTGTGTATATGTGTATGTATTTATATGTATATAATTGGTTTATGTATGTTATGCTCATGTTAATGTTTTGTATTGTATATGTATATGTATTTGTTTATATATATATATTATATTATCTTAATATAGTATATATATATAATATGATATAGTTATATATATGTATGATGTTCTATGTTATTGTATTTGTATGTGTATGTAGTCATGTGTACTGTGTATGTGTATGAATGTATGTATGTATGTTATTTATGTATGTATGTAGAATGTCGTGTGTTACATATATTTATATATTATATAATATATATATAATATATATATATCATATATATATTTATAGATAGATAGATAGAAAAAGTATGGAAAAGATAATATGGGCTAAATCTTTACGAACGTCACTCTAGCCTGTAACCTTTTGCGGTTCTGCCATTTGCTCTTGCTATCTGTCGGGCCAATGGAGACAGTGTTAATCTTAGGTCGAAATGCGTATTTTCGGGCTTGCTGTGCGATCGAGTTGGGAAGAAGACTTGTTGATAATAATAATAAATCTGTGGAGCCGTGCCTTTGAAGCCATCTCTTGACTATGGTTGTGGAGTCGGGGAAGGTTATCGAATACCCCGTGGTGGCCACCATCTGAACGTCCCCCTCCTTCACGGATTCGCGAGTTTCTGCGGCTCTCGGGTCTGGAAGGGAATCTGCCGTCAAGGTCCGTTCGTTCCAGGCAAATCGTCGGGACGTAAAACTTCCTTTGGATCTTTCCGTGGTGTGTGTGGGTTTAAACGGGTCATATGAAACTAGTTACTGTATAGTCTTATAATGCAGACAATTCCTATTACATGAAATGTGTGGACTAAAAAGCATAAAATCTAAATCGAGAACATCTTTTTTTTATTGTCGCATCGGCCATATTCAGGCGAAATCGCAGCCACCCCCCCTTATATATCCGTAAACCAGTCACAATCACGTGTCTCACTGGATACAGACGAGTGTGAATGGAATGCATAAAGACATTGATTGGCTAATTTGGAAGAATTTGGTGGGAGGAGGCGGGGCTTATTTCGCCAGAGCTTTGTGTCGGTCTGGCTTTTTAGTTTTATTTTTGCGCCTTCGGCCAACACCACTGACCTGTCACTAAGGACATGTGCGATCGCCAGTGCCAGGAGGTGGGATGCAGAGAGTTGGTATGGGCGGCCTGTTGAAAATAGAGTTGCTTGTTCTTTGTGTAGCGCAAGTTGTAGTGTTGTGTTGATGAACCCACGGCGCCATCTCGGACGACCAAGAAGCCAGAGTCCCCGATGTTCGCGGAGTTACAGTGCCGCCTCACCCTGCAGGACGACAACACAGCTCAGTGGGGGAAAAGGTTGGGGGGGTAAGCGGTGGGGGAGGGGGGGATACCAAGCGGGGGAAGATAGGAGGCGGGGGGGGTGGGGGGAAAAGGGGGGGGGGAGAGAGGGAGAGGGGGGAGGGAGAAAAGAGAGGGGGGGAGAGAGAGGAAGAGAGAGGGGAAAAGGAGGAAAAAAGAGAAAAAAAAGGAAAAGGGGGGGGGGGTTTAGAGGGGGGAAGGGGGAAGAGGGGGGGGAAGAGAGAGAAAGAGAGAAGGAGAAGAGGGGGGGGAGGGAGAGAGAGAGGGGGAGGAGAGAGAGAGAGAAGTGAGATGGAAGAAGGGAGAAAAAGAGAGGGGAGAGAAAGAGGAGAAAAGAGAGAGAGAGGCAGGCCGGTGTTAATTTGGGTCAAGGAGTTACACTGGAAGGAAGGGTCGAGGCCAAGAAGAGGTGGAGAAGAGGAACAGTATGAACGGAAGGGCGAAGGTCAGGGCGAGGAGAGGACGGACTGGTCAGGAGGAATGGACGAACGGATTTGGCTTGCGAATAGGAGGGAGCAGGTCGCCGCGGAGAAAGAAAGAGAAGAAAACATAGCGAAGGATAAGGAACAAACCGCGAACATCAAAAAAAAAAAATAATAAATAAATAAAAAATAAAAAAAGCAGAACACGCCAAGCGGTTCCCCCTAACGATGCTCCGAAGCACCACAACGTACCCAGGATGTGCGTTTTGTTCTCCAGGAGTTCGTAATACGCCCTAGCGATGATGGCTGCGGGGTCGGAGGCCACGTAGCTCCCCGTCCTGACCAAACGCTCGCATACGCGCATCAGGGAGTTGGAGAACTCGCCGGGGTCGATTCCCCAGGCCCGCCATCCGCCTACGCCGTCCGCCACACCTGCGAAGGAAACATAAGAGAGAGTTAGATGGGTCGAAATAACACGGCAAACAACTCGCGGGGACGTAGAAGCTCTCCCAACAAGGACGGCTCACGGGGTACCTCTCCTCCGGGGGCCGTAGAGGGTCTTCAAGGGTCGGAGGAAAAGGAGGACACACATACGAGGTAACGGGGGGTGGGGTGGGGGGGTGGGGGGGTGGGGGGATATGGGAAAAGTGTGGGGGAGAGGGAGGGGGAGGGGCGCTCACAGGCGAATGAGGACGGAGGACAGGACGACACAGGTAGCAAGCGAGAGCAGCATTCCGGTGAATAATGTAGAAGCACTCCGGGGGCGGAGGAAGGGCACACAATGCCTCAGTGTGAAGCCACAGGGATTTACCCATAACAGCGGCCCAAACAACTGAGTACAATTCATAAGTCAGTGAAGCGGGGAAGAAGAGCATGTGTGCGAGAGATCTATCTCTGAGAATCTGAACCAGCCAGCGATGTGTCGCGAGAGAGAGGGCGGAGTGCGCAACAACCAACCAGCGCGCCGAGGCGCTAAGAACAGGGAACAGGAACGGAGGGGAATGAAGGGAGTAGAGGGATGGAGAGGAAGGGAATAGAAGGGAGGGAGAGGAAGGGAGTAGGAGGGAGGGAGAACATGGGCATAAATGGGAGAGAGAGGAAGGTGACAAAAGGGAGGGGAGAATAAAGTAATAGAAGGATAGAGAGAGGAACGGATAGAGGCAAGTAATTAAAATAGCTGGGAAAGAGATGCAGGGAGGAAGGAACTATAAGACAAGAAATAAAGCGAACCTTCCAACTAGAAGCATATCGCGTCCGTCGCTGAGTACACAAAATAGGAAATGACAACAGGGTACGAAAACCCTTTACGAAAGGAGAAAAGAAAGAAAAGAACAACAACAAAAGACACATGAACACCACAAGCCCCCCCCCCATTGCAAAATGTTGACGTCAAAACCATTGCATTAGCCTCTGATATACCTAGGGATATCATACAGGTAAATTTTTGAACGGAACACGTTGAGGGCAGAGGGAGGAAGGGCCAGGAGAGAGAAAACGAGAGGATGTTAAAGCGGTGTTGTCGTGTTTTCAAAAAGAAAAAAGAAAAAGAAAAAAAAAAAAAGAGCAGCTGCGTTTATCGTCTGAGAGAGTTCCGGTCCGCTACCTATTTCTGATCAAATTATAAGTATTTATGTTCAAAGTCTATACATTATTATTCTCTTCCCCTCGGCAGTTCGCATTGCTGGAGTAATCACTCTAACTTTATGTGCACGCTATTCAACAAGTGAGAAATCAATACAGGCAATCACGCACACACGCACACACACATACACATACACACACACACACAAAAACTCTCTCACTCTAATCATCTCACTCTCTCCTTCTCACTCCACTTCTCTCCCTATTTCTATTTCTATTTCTGTTTCCCTTTCTCTCTCTCTCTCTCTCTCTCTCTCTCCCTCGCCCTCCGTCACCATGGTTTCCCCGTAACCCGAACTCGCGCCCGAAGACTTCTAAGCCCAATTCATTAGCGTCTCGATCCTCTTGCAGCATAAAAGCGGCTCCGAGACTCCCCCTACCCCCCACCCCCCACCCCTACCCCCACCCCCCACCCCTCCATACCCCGCGCCTCCATCCCTTCTTTCACGAAAGAGGAAAAAGAAAGAAGGAGAGAGAGAGAGAAAAAAGAAAAGAAGTAAGAGGGATAGTGAGCGAGATCGACGGAATTATACTCCGCGTTACCAAGTTTTAGCAAGTTTGCAAAGGAGAGGGGGAGGGGGGAAGGGGGAATGAGGAGAGGGGGAGTGGGGGAGTGGGGAGGGAGGGGGAAGGAGAAGGAAGGGGATGATATGGGAATAACGAACGTTTACACGCGCCGCGGGGGGGCCCGATGGGGGACTCCGCTTGAGGCATCTCCATCGCCGGGGCGCTTTTTCTTACCCGTCCTCCTTCTCATCCCTCTTATCTATCCATCGATCTATCTTCCTATGAAAATCCTCCTAGAGCAACGTTGCAAGGACGTTCCACATTCAGAAGGAGACAACTTCAACCCTCCCGCGCAATCCCACAAGTGACTCTCTCTTTTTATTCGCAAGATAAAGTGCCACGGGATGGGATAAGGGGACGAAAACAAAAGAGCGAATTTGGTAACGAAGAAAGGAAAAAAAAGAAAAAAAAAATAGCTGAGAAGAGAAAGATACGAAGGCTAGCGAAACTCACAGTGACACAACACAAATAGTCAATACAAGCAAACACGTGCACATAAACAAAACACCAATAAGAAACAGACCCAAACATACACGCAACACAAATAACACAAATCATATAAAAAAAATACACATACACACATAAACACAAATACAAATAACCACAACAAAACATATACACAACAACACCAAACAACAAGAAAATCCCCAAGCATATACATAAACGCAAAGAGAGGCACAGGCCCCTCTCGGCATGCATGCAAGAACCATAAACGAGGGAGAATTGCAGCATTCCAAAAGTCCTTCCCAACTCCCAACTCCCAACGTGACTCATGCAAACTCCTGCACCTACGCGTTGTGTGTCATGCATGTTTGTGAGTGGGTATGAGGCTGAGGCTGAGGCAGACATTGTGCTTTCGAGCTTGAGGTCCGTCCTGTTGTTTTAGCTGGATTAATATTTGATGGCTCTGCTCCAACCCCCCCCCCCCCCCCCCCCCCCCCCCCCCCCCCCCCCCCCCCCCCCCCCCCCACCCCCCCCACCCCCCTCCTCCTCCTCCCTCTCTCATACACACACACACACCAAGCATTGCTCATTTTAATAGGATTAAATATCAACGGGCTGGGAGGGAGGGAGGGAGGAAGAGAAGGAGGTAGAAAGAGGGAGGGAAGGAGAGAGAGGAAGATAAACACACACACACACACACACACACAGAGAGAGAGAGAGAGAGAGAGAGAGAGGAAGAGAGTGGAGGAGAGGAGGAAGATGAGAGAGAATGGTGAATGAGAGGGAGGGAGAGCAAGATGGAGAGAGGAGAGAGAGAGAGGGAGACAGAGACAACCTGGAGGGAAGACGCGAGGGAAGAAGAGAGAGAGAGGCAGTGGAAGAGGAGGAAGAAGGAGAGAGAGGGAGAGAGAGAGAGAGAGAGAGAGAGAGAGAGAGAGAGAGAGAGAGAGATGGACAGATGGACAGGGCGGGAGGGGGGAGGGGGGGGGCAACACACCAACAAGCAGACAAATGCAACGACCTTGAGAGGGACGAAATAATACAGCCTGATGTAAGTCCATAAAGAAAATTACAGATGTGCTCAACCGAGACCAGCTGAAAACTATCATCCTCTTTTCTCTATCTCCATCTATATATTTACCTCTATATAGACAGATAAATAGGTAAAACACTACAGATAGATATATAGATTGATGGATTGAAATACTGATATATACATAGACAGCTAGATAGATGAACAAATATATAGATAGAGTGAGAGAGCAAAAAAGAAAGAGAGCAAGACGGGAAGAGGGGAAGATGGGGATGGGAGAGAAGAGAGATGAGAAAGACGAGGGAGAGGAGAGAGATGGAGAGAGAGAGAAGAGAGATGAGAAAGACGAGGGAGAGGAGAGAGATGGAGAGAGAGAGAGAAGAGAGATGTGAAAGACGAGAGAAAGGAGAGAGAGAGAGAGAGAGAGAGAGAGAGAAAAAAAGAAAGAAAGGGAAGAAAAGGAGGAAGAAGAAAAGAAAAGAGAAGGATAAAAAAAAAAAGGATAAGGAAAAAACCCAAATTAAAGCAACCTTCCCGGGGCGAGCCCACCTGTGCACGCCCTTCCCCCCACCTCGCAAAATTTCCCCTTGAGGGGGCCGTCCCGCCCGGGGCAACCATTTCGCTACCACGACTAGGGGAAGGGGGGGGGGCATGCATTAACTTTTTTGGGTTTTAAAGGGAAGGGGTTTCGATTCCCTGCCCGGTACGGACTTGAAACATTTCCATCCCCCAAATTCTCTCCCCCCTTTTACCTCTCCCCTCCGCTTTCAACATTCTCACTCGCTCTCCCCCTCTCTCTCTGTCCCTTCCTCTCTATCTCCCTTTCCTTCTCCACTCCCCCCCCCACCCCTCCCATCTTTCTACCTTCTATACCCCTCTTTCTCTTCCTTCCCCCCCCCCTCTTCCCACGTATGCTGTGCAGTGCCAACGTTCTCAGCTGATTCTACTGCTGACCCGATCTCAAATCCCGCATTGTCTTAGCGGAACCCGGTAAAAGCTTGCAACGGGTCTTTCCCTTTGCAAAAAAAGGGCCCCGGGAATTTGCTATTACGAGCCTCCCCCAATCCTTTTTTTAAAATACTTATCTTCGTTGTCGGTATTATCTTTTGACTGCGCCCCTTCCTCTACACCAAGGCAAGTAATTAATCAAAATTTTCATCTCCTGACTTCAAAGCTATGAATAATGCACATAAGGGTGAAAAGGGAAAAAAAAAAAAAAATTTAAAATAGGTAAGAATTTAAAAAAAGAAATTTCCCCCGGGAAAATTCTCCTTTCCCTCCCCCCCCCCCCCTTTTTTCTCTTTTTTCCCGTGGTCGCCGTTTCCCCACCCAAAAAACCCCTCTCTTCTCTCTCTCCTTTCTCTCTCTCTTTCTAAAACTCTCTCTCCCCCTCTCTTCCCCTCCTCCCCCTCCCTCTCCTCTTCCCCCCTTCCTTTCCCCCCCTCTCTTTCCCCCCCCCCCCCTTCCTCTCTTCTCCCCCCTCCCTCTCTCTCCCCCCACCCCCCCCCCCCCCCCCCTCTCTCCCCCCCCCTCTTTTCCCCTCCCCCCTCTCTCTCTTCCCTCTCCTTTCCCCCCCCCCCTTTCCTTCCCACTCTCTCTCTTTCTCTCCTTTCTCCTCTCTCTCATTCTCCCCTTTCCTCTCTCTCCCTCTCTCTCTCTTCTTCTCCCCCCCCTTCCCTCTCTCTCCTCTCCTCTCCCTCCTCCCTCTCTTCTCTTCTCCCTCCTTTTCCTTCTCCCCCCCCTCCTTCCC
>NW_028234410.1:34553997-34556497 GCF_977035675.1 Penaeus japonicus
TATTGTTGATATTGTTACAGTGAATTTCTAAATCTTTACTATCATCTCTCTCTCTCTCTCTCTCTTTCTCTCTCTCTCTCACTCTCTCTCTCTCTCTCTCTCTCTCTCTCTCTCTCTCTCTCTCTCTCTCTCTCTCTCTCTCTCTCTCTCTCTCTCTCTCTCTCTCTCTCTCTCTCTCTCTCTCTCATTTCTTTCTCATAATCATTGCAACTATTTAAAATGGCAATGAGAGAGAATAGGCAAATGATTATAACAATATGATCATTATTATCATGGTAATGATAATAATGATTATTACAAGAAAGGCAATGATAATATTCATGTAATGATGACGACAATGATGAATACGATTATGATATGATGATAATGATGATGATGATGATGATGATGATAGTACTCTTGATGATAAGTAGATTATGATGATGATGATGATGATGATGATGATGATGATGATAATGATAGTACTGATAATGATAACGACAATTAAAGATTTATGATATAACAAAAAATATGACAACATCAATAACAAACCCAAAGATTAATGACACCGAGATGAACAAAAACAAAGCATAGAAGGAGAGAGAAAGTAAAAGATAAAAAGACAAAAGACCAAAAAGATCATGAAAGGGATAAAAAAATAAAGAAATTAAATAAAAGAGAAGTAGATAGAAAAAAAGAAACGAAAAAAAAAAGAAAAAAAAAGTAAATAGATCAGAGAGAGAAAAAATAAGAAAAAGAGAAAATAAAATAAACGAATAAAAGAAAAGAGGAGAAAAACAAAAAAAAAAACATACGAAAAAAACAACAACACACATTGCAGAGAAAAAAATCACTCAACGATCCCCTGAAGCCTAACCCTTCCGGCACCAGGTGGCAGAGGTTGAATTTTTGCATTTACTTTATTGCAAGTGGAGAAGTGAGAGTAGACGAGGCACCCCTTGTCCAGCAGAGGGGGAGAGGGGAGAGGAGGGGAGAGGGATGGAAAGGGAGGAAGAGGGGAGGAGAAGGGGGTGGAAAGGGAGGAGGAGGGAAGGAGAAGGGGGTGGAAAGGGAGGAAGAGGGAAGGAGAAGGGGGTGGAAAGGGAGGAAGAGGGAAGGAGAAGGGGGTGGAAAGGGAGGAAGAGGGAAGGAGAAGGGGGTGGAAAGGGAGGAGAAGGGGGTGGAAAGGGAGGAAGAGGGTGGAATGGGAGGAGGAGGGAAGGAGTAGGGGGTGGAAAGGGAGGAGAAGGGGGTGGAAAGGGAGGAGGTGGGGAGGAGAAGGGGGTGGAAAGGGAGGAAGAGGGAAGGAGAAGGGGGTGGAAAGAGAGTAGGAAGGAAGGAGAAGGAGGTGGAAATGGAGGAGGAGGAAGCCTGGAAAGGGGGGAGGAGGCATGGAAAGGGAGGGGGAAGAGGGGAGAGGGATGGGAAGGGAGGAAGGGGATGGAAATGGAGGAGGAGGGAGGGGGAGGGGAAGCCTGGAAAGGGAGGAGGAGGAGGAGGAGGACTGGAAAGGGAGGCGGAAGGGGTTAGAGAGGGAGGACGAGGAGAGGTGGAGAGGGGAGGAGGGCTGGAAAGGGAATAGGAAGGAGCGAGTACTGAGCAGAGGATGGAGCAAGTTGCAGGGGAGGGAGGGTGGGTGCTGAAAGAGGGAGTTGGAGGAGAGGGGAGTTAGAGGTGGGAGGGGGGAGGGGGAGAGGGAGGCCTCAGGGTGACAGATGCGAAAGGGAAAGAGGTTCGAGAAGGTTCCGTGTTATTCGTATCGTTGATATTAATGTGTGTGTGTGTGTTTGTGTGTGTGTATGTGTGTTTGGGGAGGCGAGGCCTGTTTGAGCTCCATACTGTTTAAGAAAGGATAGGATGTTTTTAATGATTTTATGGGGAGGTCGGCTGGTGTTGGTAAGGCTAAGAAAGTGAGGGGCGGGGTTCAAATAATAGCGTGAATATAATCACATACACCATCACAAACACACACATATATACAATAACACTCGTAGAAATATACACATACAAGCAGGTACATACGCATAAACGCACAAACACACACACACGCTCGCGTAGACAAACTCAGTCCAATACACACATACATACGAACAAACATACACACACGAACATACACATACACGCACACGAACGCACAACCACACACACATATACAACCTTAGTCTAATACACACATACATACAGACAAACAAACAAACACACACACAAACACACGCACAAACACACACACACACACACACACACGAACGCACAACCACACACGTACACAAACTTAGTCCAACCTCCAACCACACCCCCCTATCCCCTACCCCCTACCCCCACCCTACAACACAAAAGTCAAAACACATAAATGCCAAGACGCAAATGAGGGCAATTAACTGACCTTCTTAAGACGTTAGGTCAGGTCAGGTCACTCCAGGAGGCTAAATATCGCAATTAAGACAGATTTTTAAAATATTTTTTCTTATAGATTTTTGCTTTCTTTTCATTTTTCTTTTGTGAAATATTTTTGATAATTACA
>NW_028234410.1:34561497-34563644 GCF_977035675.1 Penaeus japonicus
TCTCTCTTTCTCTTTTTCTCTCTTTTTCTCTCTCTTTCTCTTTCTCTTTCTCTTTCTCTCTCTCTCTCTCTCTCTCTCTCTCTCTCTCTCTCTCTCTCTCTCTCTCTCTCTCTCTCTCTCTCTCTCTCTCTTTTTTTTTCTCTCTCTCTCTCTCTCTCTCTCTCTCTCTCTCTCTCTCTCTCTCTCTCTCTCTCTCTCACTTCTCCCCTCCTTCGCAGTCTTCCCCTTGCTTTCCCCTCGTTCCTACCACCCTTTCCCCTTGCCCCTTGGGAGAGCCCTTGACCTGGCCAGTGTCAAAGCTGTGGTGATAACAATTACGGACGTCAGGTCATCTATTATCCCTCTCTTATAATTATTACCTCTCTCTTTCCCTCTCTCTCCCTCTCTCTCTCTCTCTCTCTCTCTCTCTCTCTCTCTCTCTCTCTCTCTCTCTCTCTCTCTCTCTCTCTCTCTCTCTCTCTCCATCTCCTCTCTCTCTTCCTCTCTCTCTCTCTCTCTCTCTCTCTCTCTCTCTCTCTCTCTCTCTCTCTCTCTCTCTCTCTCTCTCTCTCTCTCTCTCTCTCTCTCTCTCTCTCTCTCTCTCTCTCTCAGTCTATCTATCTCTTTCTTTGACTTTCTTTCTCTTTCTTTCTCTTAATTCCCTTCCCTCTTTATCTCTGCACCTCTCTATCTCTCTCTGTTTCACTCTCTCTCTTTTTCTCTCACCTTCGCTCTTTCATGAAGTGAATCATAAACAAGCAATATATAAACAAGAGAGTCACAAACAAGCAGAACATAAACAAGTGAGTCACACATAAGTAAGTTATAAACAAATGAGTCACAGATAAGTAAAATATAAACAAGTTTCACTTCTTTCTCTCTTCTATTTTCACTCTCTCTTTTTGTTTCATGCCTTCCTTCTCTCCTTCTCTCGCTCCTCCTTTCCTTTCATGTCTCTCTCTCTCTCTCGCTCTCTCTCTCTCTCTCTCTCTCTCTCTCTCTCTCTCTCTCTCTCTCTCTCTCTCTCTCTCTCTCTCTCACTCTCTCTCCCTCTCCCTCTCCGTCACTTTCCTCACTCTCTCTCTCACTCACTCTCTCATCTACTTTACCCATCTTCACCACCACTCTCTCTCTCACTCCTCTACTTTCGCACACTTATTCTCCCCTTCGTCACTCTACCCTTATGCAAATCGGAAGACAAGAAGGCGGAAGTGACAGACAGACAGACAGACATTAAGCCAGTTTTACGAACATCGACCGTGGGAGAAGGGAAGGGATGGGGAAAGATAGGCTGACAATGAGACAGATAGACGGACAGACAGACAGACAGACAGACAGATAATCAGACCTACAGTCAGACAGGCATTTTAACAGACCGACATACAGATGGGCAGACAGGCAGACAGATAGATAGATAGACAGATAGACAGATGGATAGATAGGCAGATAGACAGACAAACAGATAGACAGAGAGACATATAGGCAACCAAACACACAGATAGAGAGGTAGAAATGGAATGGAGGAGAAAAGGGGGGAAAGGAATGGGAAAGCGGGGAAGAAGGAAAGGGAGAGAGAGGGAGGAGAAAGCGGAAGGAAAAAGAGGAAGAGAGGGGCGAGGAGAGAAGGGAGAGTGGAGGGAGGGGAAAGTAGGTACGGGGGAGAAAGGATGGGAGGGAAAAGGGGCGGGGCAAGAGGAGGAGGAAGAAGAAAGGGAAGAGACGAGAGAAAGGAGTGGAGAAAAGGCTGAATGAGAGAGAGGAAATAGAAGAAAAGGAAAAACAAGGGAGAACGGTTGAGGAGGCCAAAAGAGAGGAACAAGAAGAGGGGGAGGGAGAAGAACGGGGAGAAGGAAGCGATCAAAAGAGATGAGAGAAGGAAGGGTAAAAGAGAGAGGGCAGCAAGGAAAAGGGGAACTGATTTGAATGGTATTCTATCCAACGAGAAAGGGTAAGGAGAAAGGGAGGGGAAGGGGACCTAGTTGATGAGGCCTCTCCCCTCCCTCGCCCTTTCTTCTACCATATGTTATCTGTCTTCTCTCGTGTCACTACTCGACTGTCTTTTACTTTTTCTTTTATTTTTTCCTTCATTCTTTACCTTTCTTTTCATTTCCTTTCTCTTTCTTTTGTTTTGTCAAGCGACTTTGTTGCCAAAAAGAAAGTTGACCTTA
>NW_028234410.1:34568744-34571244 GCF_977035675.1 Penaeus japonicus
TCACATGAACCTCAACACTAGCCGTCTCGTATCCTGACGTTAGCGATGAGACTAGCCACTAATAGCCGCAGGAAGACGATGTAGTCGATGGCTCAGAGTGCAATAGCCGGGCCTAATCCCACGAAGAGCCTTCACCGATCATAGGCTAAACACCTGTGGCGTGTTTATCCTTAGTGTCAATCCTACTACGGAGCTTATGATCCGCGCTGTCATGTCAAATGGAGCGGGACTCTACTGGGAATACTTTGTAGCATGTAACTTACTTTCTTCTTCATGTCTGTGCCACTTTTCTAGTAGCCTCCCCCCCCCCCTCTTCCTATTTTTTTCCCTTCCCCACTCTACCTCTCCTTCCCTCCCTTCTCATTCTCTTCTCTTTCATCCTCCTCCCCCCCCACCCACCTTATCCCCACCCCCATACCCTTCTTACTCTTTATCTTCCCTTTCCCTCTTATCTCTCACCCACTCCCTCCTTAAACCCACCCCCTCCATCATAGCCCCCCCCCCCTCCCCCTTTCTCTAAGACGAGAAAGCGACATATTGTTCCCATAAATCAAAGGACTGATCCTGACGGTCGCATTACCCCCCACCCCACCCCCAGCCCCACCCCCACCCCCAGCCCCCAGCCCCCCTCTCCCATCTCCCTCCTCATTCCCTTGGCTTGTCAATAAACAATGGAGACAAACAGACAAAACAAAGGACATAGATGAGCTAGAGAAAGAGGGAGACGGAGAGGGAGGAGGAGGAGGAGGGAGAGGTGATGAAAGGAACGAATGGGGAATGGGGGAGTGAGAGAGGCGGAGGTGGCAGGGGGATGGAAGGGAGGGAAGGAGGGAAGGGGGGAAGAGAGGGAGTGAGGAGGGTGAGAGGTATTGGGAAAATAGAAGGAAGGGAGGGTTAAGGAGAGAGGAACGAAGAAGAGGAAGAGAAGATCATCCACAAGATAGATAGATAGATAGATAGATAGATAGATAGATAGAGAGTGAGAGCGAGAGAGAGATGGAGAGGGGGGAGAGGGAGAGGGAGAGGGAAGAGAGAGAGAGAGAGAGAGAGAGACGGGGAAACACATGCACGTTATCAGCATAAAGATGAAGATGATAAGAGGTAAAGGATAAACAAGAAACAAACAAACAAACAAACAATGAAGTAAAAAAAGGACAAAATAAGAAGAACAGGTGAGGAAGGCGGAAGAAAAAGTAAAAAAAAAGACAACCCTTCTTTTAAGTATCTATTTATTAATTTTATTAATTTACCTGTTCATTGTTTTTTATGACGAAAAAAAGAGAAATAAACCAATTAAGCCTTTTTGCCTCAGTTCAAAAAGCATAGTATTGGAATTATCCTCATGTTTTGCATATATTTTCCCTCCCAGCTAGCGTCATTAAAAATCATAAAAATGAAACTACACTGTGTTTTCACCCTTCCAAAAAAAAAAATGAATAAAAAAAAAAAAAATATATATATATATATCTATATTCATAAATACATATATGTTAATACGAGAGAATTATGTATCTATTCATGTACCTCGGATTAAATGAACGAACTCTTTTTTGCGTCAGATAACAAAACCATGTGGTATTCATCAACTGCATCGAAGTACTCTCTCCCGCATTGCACTCATTTCCTCTCTCTCTCTCCCTCTCCCTCTCCCTCTCCCTCTCCCTCTCCCTCTCCCTCTCCCTCTCTTTCTCTCTCTCTCCTCTCCCCTCATTTCCTCTTCCTTTTTCTTCTTCCCTGTCCCTCCTCCTCTCCCTCTCCATCTTTCTCCCTGTTCTTTCCTCCATCCCTCTCCCTCTCTCTCTCTGCCCCCCCCCCCCACCACCTCTCCTTCTCCATCTTCCTTCCTGTCCCCCCCCCCCCCCCCCCTTCTCTCTTTCTCTCTCTCTCTCTCTCTCTCTCTCTCTCTCTCTCTCTCTCTCTCTCTCTCTCTCTCTCTCTCTCTCTCTCTCTCTCTCTCTATCTCCCTCCCTCTATATATCTCTCTCTTCATCTCCCTCCCTCCCTCTCTCTCTCTCTCCCTCCCTCCATCCCTCTCCCTCTCTCTCTCTGCCTCCCCCCCTCCTCTCCCTCACTGCCTCCCTCCACTTTCCTTGCATTTCGTAGAACGCACAACCACAAAAGAGTTAATGGAGCTGGCAAGGAAAGCCATTCATGGTCTAGACAATATGTAGCATTTTCACTGAACAAAATAAGACCATTATCATATACTTAAATGTTTACATGATTTTTATCATTGCTGTTGTCTTCACTATAATGGTCAGTGTTTACCACCGTTCCTATTATCTTCACCATCATTATCATCCTTATTTTTATTACTCCCATCATCATCATTATTATTATTATTATTATTATTATTATTATTATTAGCTATCATTATAATTATTATTATCATTATCATTACTAATGTCATACTACTACTATCATCATGCGTGCTTATGGACGTGCGTGTGCGTGCGTGCGTGCGAGTGCAAGTGCGTGCTTGCCTCCTTAACGATAAAAA
>NW_028234410.1:34588744-34591244 GCF_977035675.1 Penaeus japonicus
GAAGAGGGGGAGGAGCTACAGCTGGGAGAGGTAATAGGAGGAGGATTAATAGGAAGAGGGGGTGTAGGAAGAGGAGGAAGAACAGGAGGAGAAGGAGGAGGAGGAGGAGGAGGTGGAGGAGGATGAAGAGGAAGAGGAAGAGGAGGAGGAGGCTGGGGAAAGGATTGAGATCTACTTACGGACGTCTTACGCATGAGAGTATAGAAGGGTTAGGAAGGAAAGGGGAAGAGGAGGGGATGGTTAGAGAGGGGAGAGTGGAGAGGAGGGGGGGACGGGGGTTAGAAGAAGGAAAGGGTTGGGGAAGGGAGGTTGGAGGTAGGTAGGTAGAAGGAATGGAAGTCAGAGGGAGGGAAGACGGAGAGAAAGGGAGGTTAGAGGGTGGGGGAGGAAGGTTAGAGGGAGGGGGAGGGAAATTAGAGGGAGGGACAGGAAGGGACAAAGGGAGGTTCGAGGGGATGGAGGAAGAGAGGTGAGTTTGAGGGAGGGAGTGAGAGAGAGAGAGGAGGGGGGAGGGAGAGGAAGAGGAAGAGAGGCAGTTTAAAGTATGGTGTCGAAACAAAGCTAAAAAAAACGGGAGGAGGGGAGGGCAAAGGATGGAGTAAGGGAGAAAGGGAAGGGGGAGGGGAAGAGTAGAAATAGTAAAGGCAAAAAAAAAAAAGAGTGGAAAGGAGACGGAGAGGGATGATACGCAAGAGGGATGAGGGAGAAAAAGGAAGGAGAGGGAAGAGGGAAGAGGCAAGAGGAGGCGAGAGGAGGAGCGGAAGGAAGCAGCAGGACAGAGCGATACCTACCTCAGCATGAAGGAGGGGACGCGAGGATGCTCCCGCCCGTGAAGGTAGCATCCTGAAGCAGGTCCTGCCTCACTCCCGTCACATTCAAGATGAAAAAAAAATCTTATCTTCTCTTCTTCCTTTGAATCACAAATAACCTACATACACTTCAGGGATCGACGATTAAAAATACGAACTGAACGATATAGCAACTACATTTAAGTGCGTTTTGGGCTTACAGTGTTCTAACATGTATAAAATATATGGATACATAGAGATACTCCAGAAGGCACAGCCATATTTATAATATTTGTTCTCTATAATAACATATTCTCTTCTTTTCTATATTTTTTTCAAAGTCAAAATCATACAAAAATACACATCTATCTGGGGTGATATATGTACATACACTAATACTAATGTTATCCATTTCTTTAGACATGTGATTATAGCTTAACAAGGACACCTGTCGTCTGAGTATTGCTGTCCTTCGAGTGTCATTACGAGCTCTGGAGATGCAGCGATTAACACAATTGGTAGTCTCAGCTGATGTCCTCGCTGCGACAGACAGCCAGGCCGTAAGGGGACAGAGGCAAGGGCGAGGGGACGAGGAGGAGCAGTCGTGCGGCCGGGCCACGGACTAGGGCGTGAGGGGAGCCAAGAGCCTGGCCATCTGGTCCTCCAGGGAGGTCTGAGAGCGTAGGGAGCGGCGCAGTGAGTGCGTGGCGAAGACGTAGGCGTTCGGAGAGAGGATGCTCTTGGCCCACTCCACTCCCTGGTTGCTGACCTTGGTGCCGCCCAGGTCGAGGTGGACCAAGGTGCCGCTCAGAGGGTTCAGGTGCTCCGCGTCAGCTGGCACCAGCAGGGCGTTCTCAATCGGCCGGTACCGCGCCTGCTGACGGCTTAGGGAGCTCCTGAGGCTGCGCCAGCGTGAGAAGAGACGCCTCCAGCGGGAGCGAGTGTAGGCGTGTCGCCGTAAAAGGAGGCGCCGCATTCCGTCGTCGGTGACGCCTTTGGAGCCCCGCACGCAGAGCGTCGTCAGGCCGTGGCACGCCGCCCCCACCACCGCCAGGGCGTTGTCGTCGGCCGCTTCGGGGAGGCTGAGGACGGTGAGAGCGGGCATGGCAGCGAGGGCGTTGATGAGCGGCTCCCGGGACAGCGGGTGGCAGCTGTACGTGAGCACGGTCAGGTGGCTGCCCAGCAGTTCCAGCAGGAGCAGCAGCGGGTCGTGGTCCAGCGGCGCCCAGTGGTACTCCAGGGGGAGCCAGCGGGGCCTCTTGCTCATGATCACCGTCACCACCGCCGTCAGCATGGAGGAGCTGAGCACTCGCAGATAGGCCGCCATGCGCTTCATCGCCCGCAGGCCGAGCGGCGTGACCACGGCCCCCTCCACCATCCCCGCCAGCACCAGCACCGCCCGCCCCTCCAGCGTCGCCTCCTCCACCTCGTTCACACCCAGGCCGCAGCAGAACAGGTCCTCGGCCTCGCTCAGACTCCCGCTGGAGGAGACGCTGTGCTGTCGGTTCGCCAACATCTCGAAATCCCAGAGGCCGCACGAGGCGCGTCAGCCGCCGACAATACTAAGAAGACATCCCTCAGCAGAGTTCGCGCTCGTGACACAAGTCTTACTGCAAGACTCGTTGCACAATGCCTCTCATTAGCACATTCCACTATTCAATCTGTTGCCGCTGTCAGCCCTGCTTCTTTATATGCAACCTGACGCTGCCGGC
>NW_028234410.1:34593744-34601244 GCF_977035675.1 Penaeus japonicus
CTCTCTCTTTTCTCTCTCCTTTCTCTCTCCTTTCTCTCTCTCTCTCTCTCTCTCTCTCTCTCTCTCTCTCTCTCTCTCTCTCTCTTTTTTTCTCTTTTTTTCTTTCTCAGGAACTAATACATCGCTATTCTCTCTCTCTCTCTCTCTCTCTCTCTCTCTCTCTCTCTCTCTCTCTCTCTCTCTCTCTCTCTCTCTCTCTCTCTCTCTCTCTCTCTCAGTGACCAAAAGGATAACCACGACCTAATCAGATTTCGGCGTCGGCCCTAACAGCATGGGTCGAAAGGCTCAAGAGTCAGTCTCACTCTTCCGCCGCCGCAGCCGCAGTCGTAGTCTCTTCCTCCTCCGCTCCCCTCCCTCCCCCTCCTCCCTCCTCTCTCCTCCCCTCTTATCTCATCTCATCTCATCTCATCTCCTCCCCTCTTCGCTTTTCTCATCTCATCTCCTCTCCTCCCCTCTTATTTCCTCTCCTCTCTTTTATCTTCTATCCTCTCCTCCCCTCTTCGCTTCTCTCATCTCCCCCCTCTTCGCTTCTCTCATCTCCTCCCCTCTTCTCTTCTCCCCTCCCCTCTTATCTCCTCTCCTCTTTTCCCCTCTTATCTCCTCACCTCCCCTCTTTCTCATCTCATCTCATCTCATCTCATCTCATCTCCTCCCCTTCCCCCCCCTCCCGTCTCCTCTCCTCCCCCTTTTTTCTTCTTCTTCCTCGTTTCATTTTTCTTCTTCATTCCTTTTTATCTTCATTTTCTTCTTCTTCCACTTCCTCTCCTTTTACTCCTTCTCTTCACCCAACCCCCTCTCCCTTCCCCTTCATCTTTTTCCTCTTCCTCTTCCCCTTCCCCTTCCTCGCCCTCTCCTTTATTTTCCTTACATTTTTTTTCCTTTACTTTTTTCTTTTCCTTTCTTTCCCTCCCCCTCCCCCTCGTATTTTTCCAACTCCCCTCTTTCTTCCCTTCCCCCCTCCCCCTTCCCTTGCCTTCCCCTTCCCCTTCCCTACCTCATCCTTTTCCCCTTCCACTTCTTCCTCCCTTTCCCCTTCCCTTTCCCTTTCCTCATCCTAATCCCCTTCCCTTTCATTTTCCTCATTCCATTCCCCTTCCACTTCATCCTCCCTTTCCCTTTCCCTTTCCTCATTCTATTCCCCTTCCACTTCATCCTCCCCTTCTCTTTCCCTCTCCTCATCCTACTCCCCTTCCACTTCTTCCTCCCTTTCCCTTTCCTCATCCTATTCTCCTTCCTCTTCTTCCTTCCTTTCCCCTTTCCCTTTCCTCATCCTATTCCCCTTCCACTTCTTCCTCCCTTTCCCCTTCTCTTTCCCCTTCCCCTTTTCCCTTTCCTCATCCTATTCTCCTTCCTCTTCTTCGCCGGCAGCCATAATTAATTCTAAAAAAAAGGGTCGCCGCCGCCCATCAGAGTTAATCCGAAACGCACTAATCAAAGGCATCTCATCATCCCGACGATAGACAAATAGCGCAGCCACAGACATTCACAGACATATGCTACAGCCACAGATATGCACATACATACGCCACTACCACAGGCATTCACAGACATACGCCACAACCACAGGCATTCACAGACATACGCCACAACCACAGGCATTCACAAACATACGCCACAACCACAGGCATTCACAAACATACGCCACAACCACAGGCATTCACAAACATACGCCACAACCACAGGCATTCACAAACATACGCCACAACCACAGGCATTCACAAACATACGCCACAACCACAGGCATTCACAAACATACGCCACAACCACAGGCATTCACAAACATACGCCACAACCACAGGCATTCACAAACATACGCCACAACCACAGGCATTCACAAACATACGCCACAATCACAGGCATTCACAAACATACGCCACAACCAGAGATAATAACACACACACAGCTCAACCAAAGACACATATATCGACATACATATCGACCGATACACAGCACAATCATGGACATTGGCAGGCAAATCCCAAACGCACAGACACTCACGGAAACACTCGGACACCACAAACAATCGCAGACACACAGAAACCACAGATATTCACAAACACACGCAGACACCACAGGCACACAGAGGATAGCCACAAACACTCACACACAAGCAGCATAACTACAGACACACACACGCAGCATAACCAGACACTCACAGATGTACACAGCATAACCACACACACTCACAGACACACACAGCATAACCACAGACACTCATAGATTCTCGCAGAAACACAGCCATCGCAGTTACATCCCCATCGAAACCAGGGTCGTTGTTGCTACACCGGCGGAGAGGAGGAGGGAAGGAGGGGGAGAGGGGGAGAGGAAGGGAGGAAGGGGAGAGAAAGCTACATCGGGGGAGGAGGGAGGGAGGGGAGACACAGCATGAAGAGAGGAGGGGGGAGGGGGGGGGGATGCGAGGCTTTGAAGCGAGACTGTCAGGTGAACATGACACACGCATGTCGAATCCCCTGGTACCTATAGAGATCTCATTTGCATACAAAGAGCTATATCCTTTGCCATCCTCCCTTCGCACACTCCCCCCCCCACTCCGCAATCTCTCCTGTCCCCTCCCCCCTCGGCCTCAGGCAATATAACTGTTTTATCTTTATTGTAGAAAGGACGATAAACGACCTGTATCCGTAACATTATTAGTTAGATAGATAGATAGATAGATAGATAGATAGATAGATATGGATAGATAGAGAGGGGGTAGAGACAGAGGGGGGGGTAAAGAGAGAGAGAGAGAGGGGGGGGGAGGGAGGGAGGGAGGGAGGGAGGGAGGGAGGGAGGGAGAGAGAGAGAGAGAGAGAGAGAGAGAGAGAGAGAGAGAGAGAGAAAGAAAGAGAGAGAGAGAGAGAATGAGAGAGAATGAGAGAGAAAGAGAGAGAGAACAAGAGAAAGGAAGCGAAAGAAAAAAAGAGAGAGAGAGAGAGTTATGTGGAAACACACATAAATAAATAGAAACAGATATAGATATCAAATACATACACAGCCGCACAAATTGGATTTCCCGTTTGAAATTGCAACACCCACGACCGTAAAAAAATCAAATCCACTCCCATTATATATTGAAATAATTACAAACAAAAGAATTACATAAAAAATGTTTTTTGCAAACGCTTCCGTAATAGATCCCAATCTGCTGCAGCTTTGATATAAGTCGTAATACCAATAATATCAATAATGATAATTATGATTTTAATCAACTAAAATCTCGACTGAATATCTCATCTTGTGCAAATTTCCCCCCTCCTTGCTCCCTCCCCTAATTCGTTGCTTTATTGTTCTCTTTCTCCCTCTCTCTCCCTCTCCCTCTCTCTCCTTCTACCACCACCTCTACCTCCACCTCCACCTCTACCTCCACCACCTCTACCTACTTCTCCACCTCCACCTACTTCTCCATCTCCATCTACTTCTCCCTCTCCATCTCCATCTCCATCTCCATCTCCATTTCCATCTACTTCTCCCTCTCCTTCTCCATCTCCCTCTCCATCTCCATCTCCATCTCATCCGGGATTTCTTCGGCCCTGTCTTCGCCTGTAGGGCCTTTCGTGTGACTGCAGCTTGCACAGATACCTCACGCTGCCTTTGGCATATTCCCTTTGTTTTGCTTCTGATTCTAACCGGATGGATGGATGGATGGGTGGGTGGTTGGGTGGGTGGTGGTGAGCGCCAGTGTCGTAAATCCGTCACGCTTTTTGCAAGACGACACAATCAACACAATCTAATGTTAAGGGAGTGGCAGGAGGGAGAAGATGAGAGGGTGGTGGTGGGAGGTGGGGGAGGGGGGAATAGAATATGAAGGAGATGAAACAGATTAGAAATTATGTGAGATTACTCTTCCTACTTCCCTACCTCCCTTCCCCTTTGTCTTTATTTCAATTATTGTTAGTAGTATTAGTATTAGTATCAGTATTAGCATTAGTATTAGTAGTAATAGTAGAAGCTCTCACTCCTTCCCTCCCCCTCCCCTTCCCCTTTTCTTCTTACCTTTCCCTTCCCCCTTCCTATCTTAATATTCCCCTTCCCTCTACTTCCCTCCATTCCCCTCTCCCTTACCCTTACCCCTTACTCCTATCCCTACCCCTTTCCCTTACCCTTATCCAACCCCTTTCCCTTACCCTTATCATACCCTTTCCCTTACCCTTATCCAACCCCTTTCCCTTACCCTTATCATACCCTTTCCCTTACCCTTATCCTACCCCTTTCCCTTATCCTACCCCTTTTTCTTACCCTCATCCTACCCCTTTCCCTTAGCCTTATCCTACCCTTACCCCTTACTCCTATCCCTACCCCTTTCCCTTACCCTTATCCTACCCCTTTCCCATACCCTTATCCCTTCTCCTATCCCTCCATTCCCCTTATCCCTCGTCCTATCCCTCCATCCCCCTCTCCCTCGGCCTCCTCGTTCGACCTGCTACCAAGAGCCCCTTAGGAAGAGCGCGACCTCCGAGCGAGTTCAGTAATGATGCTGCGTCTCCATCAAGTTAAGAATTCCGGAGAAACAGGAGACGGGCACGGCGGCGGCACTGAATCGAGTTGCAACAAAATAAGCAATGGAATGAGAGCAATGAGGGGGGGGGGGTATTGGAAGAGAAGCCGGCGGGTACGGATGCGACATGTTAGGTGGATGAATTGAGTAAATGCGAGAGGGAGGGAGGGAGGGAGGGAGGGAGGGAGGGAGGAAGGGAGGAAGGGAAGGAGAGAGGGAGAGTGTGAATGAAAGAGTGTGAAAAAGTGAGAGAGTGAGAATGAGAGAAAGAGAAAGAGAAAGAGAAGGAGAAAGAGATAATAATAACAGCATAACAACAACAATAATAATAATACCAACAATAAAAATAATAAATGTTGGAACATATAGACCCGTGCAACAAAGCGGAGCCAATTTGACCAAACACATAATAGTAAAAATATCAAAATAAAACTATGGTTCTCGTTAAAGCTGCAGAAATCTCTTTTAACGAGAGTTTGACCTTCGGCCGACCACAAATTATAAAAGACAAACCGGAACTATCCTCACACACACACACACACACACACACACACACACACACACACACACACACACACACACACACACACACACTCCACACACACACACTCACCCCCCCCCCACACAACCCCCCCTCCCCCCCCACACACACACAACCCCCCCTCCCCCCACACACACATTCGAAAAAAACAAAACAAAAAAACTCAAATCAAATCTCCCTCACTGGTTAAAAACATAACTCTCGATATGCTGCCACCGCCGTCGGTCGCTCTGCAAATCAAAGAGTGTCCTTTTGAAGTTTCCTTTTTCATCTTTGGCGAATATATTTCTTTGTGGGTTTCCCATGTTCTCAGTTGTTGAGAGAGAGAGAGAGAGAGAGAGAGAGAGAGAGAGAGAGAGAGAGAGAGAGAGAGAGAGAGAGAGAGAGAGAGAGAGAGATAGGAGAGAGAGAGAGTTGGAGAGAAAGGAGAGAGAGAGAGATAGGAGAGATAGGAGAGATAGGAGGGAGGGAGGGAGAGAGAGAGAGAGAGAGAGAGAGAGAGAGAGAGAGAGAGAGAGAGAGAGAGAGAGAGAGAGAGAGAGAGAGAGAGGAAAGGGAGAGGTAGGGGAAGAGTGAGAGAGAGAGATAGAGAGAGAGAGAGAGAGAGGAGAGAGAGAGAGAGAGAGGGGGGGAGAGAGAGAGAGAGAGAGAGAGAGAGAGAGAGAGAGAGAGAGAGAGAGAGAGAGAGAGAGAGAGAGAGAGAGAGAGAGAGAGAGAGAGAGAGAGAGAGAGAGAGAGACTAAAAGAGAGAGAGAGAGAGACTAAAAGAGAGAGAGAGAGAGACTAAAAGAGAGAGAGAGAGAGACTAAAAGAGAGAGAGAGAGACTAAAAGAGAGAGAGAGAGACTAAAAGAGAGCGAGAGCGAGAGCGAGAGAGAGAGAGAGAGAGAGAGAGAGAGAGAGAGAGAGAGAGAGAGAGAGAGAGAGAGAGAGAGAGAGAGAGAGAGAGAGAGAGAGAGAGAGAGAGAGAGAGAGAGAGAGAGAAAGAGAAAGAGAGAGAGAAGAGAGAGAGAGAGAGAGAGAGAGAGAGAGAGAGAGAGAGAGAGAGAGAGACCGGATTTAATCCGAGCCAAACGAGTAATTAGCTAATTAAGTTATGATTGTAGAGCAGAAACAAGATACCACTCCCTTTCTCTTGCTGGGAGGGGAAGGAGGGAGGGGAAGTAGAGGAGGAGGGAGAGAAGTAGGAAAAGAAGGACAGGAGGAAGAAATAAAGGAGGAGGTGGGAGAGTTTAAAAGGAGGAGAGTAAGTAAATATGATATGGAAAGGAAAGAGGAACACACGGAAAGATTAAATTCTTGGTCAAAATGATAAGAATGGATTTGAAAAGGGAAATAAAAAGACAAGATAGGAAAAGAGGGAATAAAGAAGGAAGACAACATGGTGAAAGAAGAGAGAGAGAGAGAGGGAGAAGGGGAAAGAGAGGGAGAGAGGGAGAGAGAGAGAGAGAGAGAGAGAGAGAGAGAGAGAGAGAGAGAGAGAGAGAGAGAGAGAGAGAGAGAGAGAGAGAGAGAGAGAGAGAGAGAGAGAGAGGAGAGGGGAACAGAGGAGAGAGGAAGAGAGAGAGGACAGAGAGAGAGGAGAGGAAGAGAGAGAAGAGAGAGATTGAGGAAAGAGAGAGAGATCCTTGGGAAATGGATAGAGAGAAAGGGAGAAAAGACAAGATAGGAAAAGAGGGAGAAAGAGGAGAGAACATGGTGAAGAGAGGAGAGAGAGAGTGAGAGGGAGAGGGGGAGGAGAGGGAGAGGGGAGAGAGAGAGAGAGAAGAGAGAGGAGAGAGAGAGAGAGAGAGAGAGAGAGAGAGAGAGAGAGAGAGAGAGAGAGAGAGAGAGAGAGAGAGAGAGAGAGAGAGAAAGAGAGAGCAAGCGAGAGAGGGGCATCATTAATGCCAAAAGTGCTTCGGGAAGCGACTCTAATCTGATTGCCTCGAGGCGAGCCATCTCTACAAAAATGAACTATATCTGGCGTGCCGAGACGTCTATGCTATCTCGCTCATTAGGCCGGTAAGGAGCATAGAGCATGTAGGCTTTTGTTAACGTATAAGCGAGCGTGGACACATGAGTGTGTGTATGCGTTAGCTTGTAAGCGTGTTGGTCTGTATAATGCGTAAACCCTAATCAACAGGCATATATATTTTTTTTTTTTTCAATTTGGACTCAGAGTAGTCCCACAACTCGAACACTTAATGTAATGTAAATGTTACTATGGCACACTTAATATTAATATAAATGACAAAACATAACGCTCAACACACGGTAATGATGAGACAGCACACTCAACTAACTCTGAAAAGCCATTGTTCAGTAACCTGTGCTATTTCCTGCCCATATCACGAAAAAAAAACGAAAAAAAAAAACGCTTAAATAAACTCTGCGGGAACGACACTCGCGTTTTACTTTCGCCTCGCGTTCAAGCAAAACGGACGAATAAAAAAAAAAAAAAATACATATAAAAAAAATACATA
>NW_028234410.1:34606244-34608744 GCF_977035675.1 Penaeus japonicus
ACAAAACACACACACACACACACACACACACACACACACACACACACACACACACACACACACACACACACACACACACAAATTAACTACAATCCACGTACCCTTATGTCAACTGAAAAAAAAGAAACGCGAGACTGCTGCAGGGAACGAGAAATATGATCTAGATATTTTCATTCAAAAACAAATATTCTGGGTATAAAACATAACTTGATTTAATGATGATAAAACAGGATTGGATTTAATGGTGATGAACGCTTGCAGGGGTCCATGATGAAATCTAGGGCGAGGGAGGCTGGATCCTGCAATCATTGCAATGTTGCTAAACACTACCGTGAAAAATGTAAATACTACATTATATTAGCAAACCTTCGCCAGCGCCCAAAAATCCTAAACAGCTAATGATGAAGAATCCTTTCAACTAATGGTAGATCCAGACCTTAATCAAAAGCTAATCAATTGGTCCCTGACAACCCACCCATAATCTGGAATCCTATTGACAAACCAATAAACATTGGCAAAAAAAACTAATCTTCTTGGCGGAATTAACAAGAAATGTAGTTTCTGTGGTAGAACTAATGGCAATGGTAGAACGGTAATTTGCTGCTAAAGGTTGGTACTTGCAGTTATTTCCTACAAAATTAAATATACAGGCCTACATGTGAGGACTATTCTATTTTATTGTAATTTTCGTCAATAATCTCTATTGTAATATGTGTGAATGTTTGCCTCAGCTTGCGTGAGTGCGTGTTCGCGTGCGTTTATGTGTTTTGTTGTTGTGTGTTATTGTTGTTTCTGTTATTATTTCTTTTGTATGTGTGTGTGTGTGTGTGTGTGTGTGTGTGTGTGTGTGTGTGTGTGTGTGTGTGTGTGTGTGTGTGTGTGTGTGTGTGTGTGTGTGTGTGTGTGTGTGTGTGTGTGTGTGTGTGTGTGTGTGTGTGTGTGTTTCTGTGTGTGTGTGTGTGTGTACGTGTGTGTTTGTTTGTTTGTTTGTTTGTTTGTGTGTGTGCGCGTGTGCGTGTGCGTGTGCGTGTGCGTGTGCGTGCGCGTGTGTATGTCACTACCCTACGAGAAAGAATCCCCCGAGGACTCTCCATGCCGCGCCTGAAGTGACCTTATCCTGCAAGCGGTCTCTCAAGTCAATCAGCCGACAAGTGCATCCTTAAAGCAGGACTTTCGGGACAGAAATACCCTTCGCAAACACGCCACATCCTCAAGGGGGAAGACTCGCTTTACTCACTCTAAAGGCATCAAGGATCCGATGCACTGCACCATGCAACATATAACGAAAATCCTATTTCTATATTTAGCTAGACTGCCTAGTCTCCTAGGTCTTTGCTGGAACAACATCCTCCGTGAGTCTTTTTCTTCGTCCTTATCATCACAACTAGCATCCTTAACAGACCATTTCTGCTAATCTCATCATCACAATTAAAGAACATATCCGTTTTCATTGACATTATCATGGCCACAACTACCATCATCATCATCATCATCATGAACACCCAATACCATTACCACAACAACCATCCACTCTCAACATGATCAGCTACTATCATGACCATAACTACCATCACTATCTCAACGATCACACTCACTCACTACCACGACCAGAACTACCACAATCCTCAGCATCCTCACCCATTTTCATAACTACCATCATCATTCAAATGATCAGCCGCTACCACCACAACAACCCGTCTCACATCCAACCACACAACCACACCCGCCACCAAAAGCCACAATGCCTGCGACCATTCTTGACCTACGTTCCCCTCCTGGCCGCTAGATGGCTCCCCTACACGCGGCGCCCTGTCCCAGCATCAAACGGCTCTCGTGACAACAGGGTCACCACATCAATGCCATCCGCTGACATCAAAGTGACGCTGCATAATGGCCCGAGTCCGCGTCGGGTCTGGATCTGTCTCTCTTTCTCTCTCTCTCTCTCTCTCTCTCTCTCTCTCTCTCTCTCTCTCTCTCTCTCTCTCTCTCTCTCTCTCTCTCTCTCTCTCTCTTTCTCTCTCTCTCTCTAACACTCTCTCTCTCTCTCTCTCTCTCTCTCTCTCTCTCTCTCTCTCTCTCTCTCTAACTCTCTCTCTCTCTCTAACTCTCTCTCTCTCTCTAACTCTCTCTCTCTCTCTAACTCTCTCTCTCTCTCTAACTCTCTCTCTCTCTCTCTCTCTCTCTCTCTCTCTCTCTCTCTCTCTCTCTCTCTCTCTCTCTCTCTCTCTCTAACTCTCTCTCTCTCTCTAACTCTCTCTCTCTCTCTAACTCTCTCTCACTCTCACTCTCACTCTCACTCTCACTCTCTCTCTCTCTTTCTCTAACTGACCCGACGCAGTCCTACTGAGCAGATGTGCTATTGCGTTCTTCCTCTGACCTGCCATCAGACCTTCCTTGTGTGCCAGAAATACCACCTATTTGTGAGACAGTGCGTGATTGTGCTCATATACTGACCATAAGTAAGAAATGAGATACAATGTGATAATAGATGACTAGAATC
>NW_028234410.1:34621244-34623744 GCF_977035675.1 Penaeus japonicus
AATATATATATTTTTTTCTCTCTCTCTACTTTCCAAACCGACAAAATCCAAGAAACATACTAAGAATGTTAAAAAAAAAAAAATAATAATAATAATAGTAATAAAAATAATAATAATAAAAAAATAATAATAATAATAAAAATAAAAAATAAAAATGACTTTGCTACAATGTCACGTTGATGACCCCAGGCTCGGGAAAGACAATGAACAATATATATGATTGACAATGATGCAAATAACTGACGACGACGATGCAAGTGACGACTCTGCAACTGACTGACGACGATGCAAGAGTGACGACTCTGCAACTGACTGTCGACACTGCAACTGACTGTGCACGATGCAAATGATTGATGACATTGCAACTGACTAATGACGATGACAAGCTATTGACTTAGCGTTGATAAGTCTTATCGGCTGAAGGTAATCCTTCCTCCGATAATGAACCTTGACCCTTGACCTTTCTCGACGGATTTCCGCAGGACTTTGAAATTGCAAAGTAATGATCGAATTCATGAATATATAAACAAGTGTTTCAAAATATGCAAATATACAGAACATCGATAATAAATACGTTCTCCGTTTTCTTTTCTCTTTTTTTATAGGCAAAATAACATAAATACGATCACATATATCAAAAAATAATGGATGAATAAAAAAAAATAAATAAATAAAAAATAAGTAACACTCACCCAACGACCCCCACCCCCCACCCCCCAAAAATACAAACCAAAATAAAACAATTATAAAAAAAATAAAATAAAATAAAAGCACTTCCGATCTTCCGCTGGAAACCCGCCAACAGCGAAACAGACACTCAAGGGCTAGACCATGCTGAGTCATACTTATATTTACTCGCTTCCTCTGTTAAAATATTCACGTCGCGTGCAATAATAAGCAAGTATGTGCAACAATAGACCGGTATTACATCACGTTATACGAGTTATTGTCCTAGTAACTAATGAGGTTTAAAGCAAAAAAAATATTAATGATGATATTTGTAACACTGAAGACAAATAACAAAAATAACAAAATGAGAATAATAATAATTATAATAATAATAACAATGGCAATCATAATGATAAAAACAATGACAATTATGATGATGATGATGATGATGATGATGATGATGATGATGATGATGATGATGATGATCATGATAATAATAATAATCACAACCACAATAACAAATACAATAATAATTTTAGTAATAACAATAATAACACCGGCGATGTAAAGTAGGAAGAATCTAAGAACGAGGGGAAAAACAAGCACAAAAACACACCACACTAACACCTTACCACCCGAACATGCCCACACCCACACCCATCCACATCCACATCCACACCCACACATCCACGCCCACACCTACACCCACACCCACCCACCCACACACACATCCACACACACCCACACGCACAACCACCCACCCGCCCACATCCACACCCACACCCATACCCCCCCCCACACACACACCCAAACACATTACGAAACATCAACCAAAACAGCCATTCCTGCCCTTCTTTGTATTGCTCTTGTTTTTCTTCTTCACGCTCTGTATCGCGGGCGTGCGTAAGCTATCGGCGACGACTTTGCGTTGGCGGTATTTGAGGGCCGTTCTTTTTTCGTTCTTTCTTCATTTTCCTCCTTTCCTTCTCTTTCCTCGTCTTATCATTGTCATTGTTATCACACTCTCCATCACTGTCATTATTATCTTCTTCTTCTTCTTCTTCTTCTTCTTCTTCTTCTTCTTCTTCTTCTTCTTCTTCTTCTTCTTCTTCTTCTTCTTCTTCCTCCTCCTCCTCTTCATCCTCTACCTCCACTCTACATCCCAAAACAATATCGCTCCCGTGCCAATAACCATCGCATACGATTCACTGTCGATCCCCTCTCCTACTGCTTACATAACCCTTTCCGCCCCTTCCGCCCCTTCCACCCCCCCTCCCCACTCCACCCCTACTAGAAAACCCCTCTACCCCCTCCAACCCTTCCCCCCACATCCCTACCCCGTCCCTGTTAGATAAGCCCTCTACCCCTTCCAACCCTTCCCCCCACCCCACCCTACCCCGTCCCTGCTAGATAACCCCGCTACCCCCTCCAACCTTTCCCTACACCCCCCTACCCCGTCCCTGCTAGATAACCCCTCTAGCCCCCCCCAACCCTTCCCCCCACCCCCTACCCCGTCCCTGCTAGATAACCCCGCTACCCCCTCAAACCCTTCCCCCTACCCCGTCCCTGCTAGACAACCCCTCTACCCGCCCCAACCCTTCCCCCACCCACCCACCCCTACCCCGTCTCTGCTAGACAACCCCGCAACCACCTCCAACCCTTCCCCCCACCCCCTACCCCGTCCCTGCTAAATAAACCCGCTACCCTCCAACCCTTCCCCCCCCACACACCCCTACCCTGTCCCTGCTAGATAACCCCGCCACCCCTTCCAACCCTTCCCCCCACCCCCTACCTCGTCCCTGCTAGATAACCCCTCTACCCTCTCCAACCC
>NW_028234410.1:34628744-34636244 GCF_977035675.1 Penaeus japonicus
CTTGGTCTTGTTATGTATTTATATCTCTCTCTTCCTTTTTGTTTGTCCGTTTGGGGTCCTGCTTCGTTACCCTACCCCTTTCCCCTCTTCCCTCTCCCCTCCCTTCCTTCTTTCCTTCCCTCTCTCCCTCCCTCTTTCTCCCTTTCCCTCTTTCTCCCTCTCCCTCTTCCTCTCTCTCCCGTTCTCCTTCCTTTCCTCCCTCCCTCAATCCCTCTCTTCTTATCGTCTTCTCTTCTTCTCTCCCTCATTCCCTCTCTCCCTCTCTCTCTCTCTCTCTCTCTCTCTCTCTCTCTCTCTCTCTCTCTCTCTCTCTCTCTCTCTCTCTCTCTCTCTCTCCCTCTCTTACTCTCTTTCTGTCGTTCTCTCATCCTCTTTTCCTTCCTTCCTTCCTTCCTTCATTATTCATTCCTCCTTCCTCCTTCCTCCTTCCTCCTTCCTTCTTCCTCCCTCCTTCCCTCTCCTTCCCTCTCTCAATCTCCCTGATGCCCCCCTCCCCATCCCCCACCTCTCCAACCAAAAAACTACCAGTCAAAACAAACAACAGACGAGATATGGGTGAAGAGGGTACGAGGTGATGGGGGCGGACCGGGGTAGTGATGGGCTAGGTACTTGGAGAGGGGGGAGGGGGGTAGGAGGGAGTAGCGACTAGAGAAGAGGGATGGGGGAAGGGGGGGTTAGCGACTAAAAACTCGGGGGGGTAGTGGGTGGGATGGGGGAAGAGGTGGTGGCGACTTCAGGGACCGGGCAAGGCGGTGGCGGCAACTATGGGTGGTAGGGGGTGGTGGCTACTATGGGGGGTAGGGGGTGGTAGCAACTATGGGGGGTAAGGGGTAGGGAGAGGTAGCCAAGAGGCGGTATGGGGGGTAGGAGGAAGTAACAACGAAGAGAGGTAAGGGTACGAGACCACTAAAGGGGGATAGGGGTAGGGGGTAGAAAGAGGTAGCCGCTAAGGGGGTTAGGGTACGAGAGGTAGCCACTAGGTAGGGGGTAATGGGTGTGGGGAGGAGTCAGCCAAAGAGGGGGAGGGGGGCAGAGGTAGGAGAGAGAGAGTAGCACCTAAGGGGGGCACAGGGTAGGGAGGGGATAACGACCCGAGGGGTAACGGAGTACTTGTAATCCATTACGGCGACTCGACGGTGTCACACGGGGCAGCAGCATCAGTGGGGCTTCCTACCCACGTGCGCTCGCTGGGGCGGAGAGAGATTCCGAGTGAGGTGTGATGCGCTCCCCTCTGCCTGTCGTCGCCGGTCGGAATCTACGCTGTTGAGCTTGCTTGCTTGTTTGTTTGCTTTCTTGCTGCAGGTTGCTTCTCCAGTCGATATATGCTTTTGTATTTTTTTTCTTCTTTTTATTTTTTCTGTCTTTTTTATCTCTCGTTCTTTGTTTATCTGTTAAATTTACCAGAGAGTCTGCCTCTCTGGCTGCTTTTCCTACCTGCCTATCTGCTTCTCTCTCTCACATACACACATACACACACATAAACAAGTACAAACACACACTTCCAACCCTTCTTGTACTCAACCTTATACCCCGTGACCCTCCCTGCATTACAGCGACACACCTAAAAAAATCCAACCTGACATATTACGAACAAAAATAAAACAAAAAACGAAAAACCCAGGAAGAAGAAAAAGAAAAAGAATAGTGTCAATAATAACCCAGGTGTTCCCCCTCCCCCCTCCATTTAAAAAAGGCGCCCTGACAAGATTTTCAGATTTGGCACTCCTTCGGGTCACGAGTCACGCTGCCAGATGGGGCCGTGGAAGCGTGCCAGCCTGTAGTCGGTGGGTGGTAAGAGGGCCATAATAAGAGAGTATACCGTCGATGGCGGAATCTGGCAATAATCACACGATGGATGGAGACTGGTGAAGGAAAGAATGGGACGGAGAGGGAGAGGGAGAGGGAGAGAGGGAGAGGGTGAGAGAGAGAGAGGGAGGGATGGAAAGGGGGAGGGGAAGGGGGAGGGGGAGGGAGAGGGGGATGGGGATGGGGATGGGGATGGGGATGGGGATGGGGATGGGGATGGGGATGGGGATGGGGATGGGGATGGGGATGGGGATGAGGATGGGGATGGGACTAGGGATGTGGATGTGGATGGGGAGGGAGAAAGAGAAAATGAGAGAGAAAAAGATATAGAAAGAGAAAGGAGGACAGACAGATAGGAAAGAAGAGGAGACAAAAGAGAAAATACCACAAGACAATACAAGAAAAGGGAGCGGGGGAGGAAAAGGATGAGATTCAAGAACGCGTAATAAGGGACGCCCAGAAGAGAATAAGCGGGTAATAAAGAATAACAATAAGGGGGTACAATAAGAAGACGAGAAAAATAACAGAGAAGGAACAGAAATTCAGGACAGGGGACCGCTGCCATCAGGGTGGGGCACGTCGTATCTGCCAGAGGGAGAGGGGGACAAGGGGAGGGGAAGGGAAGGAGGAGAAGAGGACAAGAGGGGGGAAAGGGGGAGAAGGGGAGGAGAAGAGAAGAGGAAGGGGGGAAATGGGAGTAGAAAGGAGAAAGGGAAAGAGGAGAAAAGAGGGGATGAGAAATAGGAAGAGGAAAGGGAAGGGGACGGGAAATGGGAAGGGGCGGGGTAAAAGAGGGGAAGTGTCGGGGTAGAGGAGGGGAGGGGAGGAGAAGGGAAGAAGTGGAGGGGTGGGAGAAGAAGAGGAGGGGGGGGGAAGTGCCACATGCTCGGGACCAAAATTGTCCCTCTTCAAATAACAGAGTATTGCATCAGTCAAGCCGGCCCGCTGGCGTTGGAAACAAGGTCACACACACCTCTCCTTTTTCACCCCTTCTTCCTATCATCTATTTCCCAATCTTCTTCTCATTACCATTATTATCATTATCATAATCATCATTATCATAGGTCTTATCATGATCATTATGTTTTCTTTCAACTGTTTTCGCACTTGTTTGCTACTATACTACTACGCCTGTACCCACTACCTCCACCTCCACTTCCACCTCAAACCTCAACCTCTATCCCCTCCCCTTCCCCTATTCCTACTACTCCCTCCCCAATGCCCAATCTCCAATCACTACCTACACCCTCTCTCTCTCCCTCTCCCTCTCTCTCTTCCCCTCCCCTACCACCACCCTCAACCTCCAATCTCCACCTCCATCCCCACACCCTCTCCAACCTCCAACCTCCAACCTCCAACCCCCATTTCCTCCTCCAAGTTCCGACGGTTTCCCCGCCTCCTACTTATCTCTGTTTCCTTCCTGCCCCTCTTATCTCTCCCCTCCCCCTGCTCTTCCCACTCCCCTCGACTTCCCTTCCTTCATTTTCCTTTCCCTCTTGCTCTGCATTGTCACTCTCGCTCTGTCGCTCTGTCGCTCGCTCTCTCTCTCTCTCTCTCTCTCTCTCTCTCTCTCTCTCTCTCTCTCTCTCTCTCTCTCTCTCTCTCTCTCTCTCTCTCTCTCTCTCTCTCTCTCTCTCTCTCTCTCCCCTTCTCTCTCCCCTTCTCTCTCCCCTGCTCTCTCGCTCTCTCTTGCTCTCTATGTCTATTCTTACCGTCTGTCTGTTTCTTCTCCTCATTTCTTTAAAGATTTCTTCGATCGTACATACCTATGGAGAAAAGAATAAATCAATTACAATGCAGAAAATAGATAAATAAATGCATAAAAGTAAACAGAGATAGATAAATCCATAAAAATACACAAGATAAATCAAATAAAGTACAAAGCCAAATAAATAAACAAGTACATAATAATCACCAACCCACCAAGACAAAATCAAGATCAACTTTCAAGACACGCAATAAAATACAAAAAAAAAAGAATAAAAAAAACATAAACAGTAACAAGAAGAAAAAACAGGTGATACACTCGCTCGCGCAAATCAACTCGCTAAGCAAGTACATGGCCATGAATGAAATCAAGTTTACGTGCGTCGGTCGACATCTTTCCCGCTGGGGGATCTCTCTCTCTCTCTCTCTCTCTCTCTCTCTCTCTCTCTCTCTCTCTCTCTCTCTCTCTCTCTCTCTCTCTCTCTCTCTCTCTCAGCCTTTGCCCCTTTGCGTTTGTGAGCGGAAGAGAGCAAGAGAGAGAGGGAGAGGGAAAGAAGAGAGATGGAGGAAGAGAGGGAGAGTGTGAGGCAGGGGAAGAGGAGGGGAGAGAGAGATGCAGAGGAAGAGGGGGAGAAGAAGCGGGGGAGAGGGAGAGGGACAGAGAGAAAATGAAGAGAAATGGAGAAAAAGAATGAAAAAAACAGAAAGAGGAAGTAAAAAGAGGGTTAACAGACACCCCTAATAAATACCCCCCCCCCCCTTCCCAACAACAACCTAAGCAACCTTCCAACGCGCAACGAAACCTTCCGGCGTCGCTGAGATCCACCATGACGAGTGACAGCTAGACAAAGCCACAAAGCCATCCCGAGAAAGAAGGCATGGTCGGGGTGGGGTGGGGTGGGGTGGGGTAGGTGGGGGTGGGGATAGGGCAGAGTAACAACCATACAATGGTCCCTTTTGTAAGATCATCAGCATGGCCTTCCGCCCGAGCCGGCTCCTTCGTACACAAACTCACGCCGGCTGATCCGTGGGTCTGTGATTGCTTGCGTAAGTCACATGAGCCCAGACGACTTTCTCTCCCCTCGACCAACCTCCCCTCGACGGATGCCTTTGTTCATAGGCCGTCCACGACTGTAGGCCTACCCACCGACATCGTCACCAGCTCCGCCCACTCCACCCTAACTGGCAACAGCACTGAATGCGCCCACGCCCTTATAAACTCCAAATCCACGCATCACGGAATTTGGATAGGCCTACGAGGGCTTTTCTTGAATTGGGCCTAGAGCCTGATATAAATGCTAAAATACATTCCCTTAATATAAAGTGAAGAGTAAATAGTTAAATAGATCAATAAATAGCCAAATAAATAACCGAAATAACAATCAAGCGCATTAGGGAAAATTATTTCTCGTTATCTCACAGCAGCCATGGAATCAGCATAGGCCTACATCGAAATGAATATGAAATATTAGAATTAATGTAGAATAACAGAATAATAATACCAAAATGGCCCGGTATGCGCACATGGCAACAAGGAGAATAATATATATATATACAATAACGCTTGTCAAACTAACCGCAGCGACCCCCCGGTATCTTCACCGTGTGACGCCTGATTACGTCATCTGCATCGCCAGCAATGCAAATCAGATCGAGTTTCGAATTTTATAAATATCCAATCGTTTTTTCTTTTCTTTTCACTCGTTGCAAATAAAGACCCATTGGTTTTATTTTCACAATTCATTTCTTTTCTGCATTTATCATAAAGAAATCAAACGGTTCAATTCTTATTTCATTAATCTAAAAAAAAAAAAAAAAAAAAGTTTTATCCTTTTCTATTTATCAAACTAACCTCGGCCACACAGCTGTTATCGTCACCGTGTCACGCCTGATTAAGCCACCTCCAGTCGCAAGCAAATTAAATCCAATACTATTTATTCACCCCACTCATTTTAAATAAATACCCGATTTTTTTTTTTTTTGTTAACTGTCAAACTAACCGGAGCGATACGTTTATAATCCACACCCTGATACACCTGATTACGCCGACTACGCCCGTAAATAATTCGGACCCGATATTCTGTTTCATCCGCTATTGCATTGAACTAAATATAGATTCGGTATTGTGTTTCCTCTGGAATTTATGTATTTAAAATACAGACCTATTAATTTCATATTTGATAATTCTTTGAAATTCTGTAGGAAAAAAACACTTGACAACAATAACAACTAAAACAACAACAAAAACAAAAACAACAACAACCAAACTTCAGATCGAAGGAGATCAAAGGCCTCGCGGAGGTTGACGCGTGACACAACAGACGAAAGTTGCAGTGAAAAAAACAACAAAGGGAGAGAGAGGAAGAGGAAGAGGGAGAGAGATGAATAGAGGGAGAGGGAGAGAGTAGGGGAGGGAGGAGGGAGAGAGAGAAGGGGAGGGAGGAAGGGAGGGAGGGGGAGGGAGAGGGAGAGGGAGGAAGAGAGGGAGAGGAAGAGGAAGAGAGAAGAAGAGAGGGAGAGAGAGAGGGAGAGGAAGAGAGGAAGAGGGAGGGAGGGAGGGAGGGAGGGAGGGAGGGAGGGAGGGAGGGAGGGAGGGAGGGAGACGGAGGGAGAGGGAGAGAGGGAGGGAGGGAGGGAGGGAAGAAGTGAGTGAGTGGAGGGAGGGGAGGGAGGGGGAGTGAGGGAGGGAGAAAAGAGAGAGGAGAGGGGGGAGGGAGGGAGAAGAGAGAGAGAGAGAGGGGGGAGAAGGAGATAGGAGATAGATAGATAGATAGATAGAGAGAGAAGGGGAGGGAGGGAGGGAGGGAGGGAGGGAGGGAGGGAGAGAGGAGAAGAAGGAGATAGATAGATAGATAGATAGATAGATAGATAGAGAGAGAAGGGGAGGGAGGGAGGGAGGGAGGGAGGGAGGGAGGGAGGGAGGGGGAGGAGTGAAGGGAGGGAGACGGACGGAGAGGGAGAGAGGGAGGGAGGGAGGAAGGGAGGGAGACGGACGGAGAGGGAGGGAGGGAGGGAGAGAGGGAGGGAGGGTGGGAGGGAGGGAGGGAGGGAGGGAGGGGAGGGAGGGAGGGGGGAGGGAGGGAGGGAGGGAGGGAGAGAGGGAGGGAGGGAGAGAGAGAGACAGAGAGAGACAGACAGAGAGAGAGAGACAGAGAGAGACAGAGAGAGAGAGAGAGAGAGAGAGAGAGAGAGAGAGAGAGAGAGAGAGAGAGAGAGAGAGAGAGAGAGAGAGAGAGAGAGAGAGAGAGAGAGAGAGAGAAAGAGAGAAAGAAAGAGGGGGGGGATGAGAAACCAGAAAAAATGAGAGACAAAATGCTAAAGTGAGAGACAGAGAGCGAATGCAAGAGAGAGACAATCGCAGAACGGCACGACACAGAGAGAATGTTATAGACGGTGACCACCTGGCACAGCGACCTCCTACACAGTGAACGCCTGCTACTCCGAACGCCAAGAACCATAAACACCAGGTATTACAGAGGCTGCCAGAATAGGGCCCATAAACTACGGAATTGCCTGGCCCAGATCACAATGTTCAAGTGTTGCATACAATAACCCTTGTGGAAAATTACCAACGCGTTGTTCTCCCCTCCCCATGCCCCCTTCCTCCAGGATACCCTCCCTTACCCATTTCCCCCTTTTACCCCTCCTCTTCTTTCATCCCGCCCGCCCTGTTTCCATCCCTCCAGCCCCCATCCTTCCTCCTTCCTCCTCCCTCCCTCCGGCCCTCCTCTCTTCCTCCACTCTCCCTCCCTACCTCTTCTCTTCCTCCACTCTCCCTCCCTACCTCTTCTCTTTCTCCACTCTCCCTCTCTCCCTCCTCTCTTCCTCCACTCTCCCTCTCTCCCTCACCTCTTACGTACACTAGCTGGCCTTCTCTTAACAACAAAGGGAAAAAAAGTGTATTTAAATTCAGTGATCTGTCAGAGTTGAAATTGTCCAGGTATAGCGTATGACCAGGTTCCTTGAACTATTCGCTTGCTCTCGTGC
>NW_028234410.1:34638744-34641244 GCF_977035675.1 Penaeus japonicus
AATTTTTTTCTAAAACAAGAAAAAAAAATCAAAATCCTAAATACACGTTCCCTCAAGTTCAAGCCTCCCCCCCCCCCATCACCCACAAAAACTCGAAAAAATGGAAAAGAACCCCCTAACTGATGGTTCCTCTGACCTTTCGCAAAAACTGCTACGAGAGCCAAAACAAACACATTAATCTACAACATTCAACAACGTGCACGCATGACGAACGTTTAAGGACACGAGAAACGGAGAAGGAGGAAGAGGGGAGGGGTTCAGTGGAAGAATGACAAGAGGGTGAAGAAGACATAATTTGAGATATAAATGAGGGAGCGGAGAAACAGGAGAGAGAAGAAAAGAGAGAGAGCGGGGGGAGGGGATGTAAGAAAAAGTCCGTAACGAGGACCAAGTGAGAGAGATAGATGGTTGTGGCATCAAAATCGTCAATAAATATAGTATATATATCTACTTTTACTTTTACTATTACTACTATCAATAATGGTAATGACAATAACAAAACAATAACAGTAACAATAACAATAATATCAATCAGCAAAACAATACAGACGGTATAAATAAACAAATGAGAAAATGCGACGGAAATACAAGACAAGAGGAGTGCCAGATGCTTTCTCCCCTCCATTCCATTCCATTCCCTCCCCTCCCCTTCCTCTCTTTCCCTCCCCTTCCCCTTTCTCCCTCTTTCCCTCCCCTCCCTTTCCTCTCTCCTTCCCTCCCCTTCCTCTCTCTTTCCCTCCCCTTCCCCTTCCCTCCCCTCCCCTTTCTCCCTCTTTCCCTTTCCTTTCCTCTCTCCTTCCCTCCCCTTCCTCTCTCTTTCCCTTCCCTTCCCTCCCCGTCCTCTCTCTTTCCCTCCCCATCCCTCTCCTTTCCTTTCCCTCTTTTTTTTCCTCCCCTTCCCCTTCTCTCCCCTTTCCTCCACATCTTTTTCCCTCTCCTTCCCCTTCTCTCCCCTTTCCTCCACATCTTTTTCCCTCCCATTCCACTCCCATTCCCCTCCCCTTCCCTCCCCCGCACAACCTTTCATCATTGCAATCCTCCCGCGCAATATCTACCGCCCATGTCCTTCCCTTAATGAACTCGAACGGACGGCTCAGATCAGATCATATCTCCTTTGCTTCTTGGGTCAGGTAATGAGCTTTGTCGTCATGAGGTGCTTGCCTTCGTTGTTTGTTATGTTGTCATGCGGTGGCTTCGAGGATTTTTCGTTGCATTTTGGATGCGTAATGTGTTCTCTATGCTTTGTTCTCTTCGTTGTTTTCCCTTTTATTCCCACTCTCGTGTCATGAGTAGTTTGTCCTTGACCCGTGGTACAATGCGTCTTGGCCCTCCGTCCTCCTGCACAGAAGGTACTCCATGTACTCATTCTTCTATCTATATATATATCACCTTCTCTCTATTCTATGTCTCTCTATTTCTTTCTTTTTTGTATCTCTCTTTTTCTCCTTCTCATGCCCTCCTCCTCCTTATCCTCGCCCTTGTCCTTCTTGCCCTTCATGTTTTCCTTTTGTCTTCTTGTCTTGCCGAATCGTCTGCCTCGTGTTTTCCTCCTCACCTCCATTCGTACCTTCATCCGTAACTTCTCTGCGTTCTCTGCAATCTTTGCAACAAGGCGCGTGGTGTCAGACGGACTTTAGTACATTTAGTGCCTGTTCTCTGGTGTTACACAACGGACCAGTCCAACGCGGCGCGGTGTGCTGTGCGAATTCGGAGAGTGAGCATTCCTAGGCAGACGCGATAGTGGGTATTCGTAGGTAGAAGTGATAGAGGTCATTCGGGGGTGGATGTGAGAGTGGGCATTCGTGAGTCGACGTAACAACAAGCACTCGTTAGTCGAGCTAACAGTGGGTATTCGTTGGTCAACGTGACCGTGGACACCACTAGTTCCTCGATTTGACAATGGACATCCTCCTACTCGATTATGCAACCTGTGCTGCGGAATTGTCTTTTCAGATACGGGACAGAGCCGTCAGGGAGACAATTCAGGAGGCACGGGTCGGGTCGGACAGCAGCAACAGCAGCAGCAGTACTCTATGACCCATGGCCTGACACTTACGACTTCAAGTCACCCTTCCCTCGCCAGGTGGTGATAGCCCTGGCATATAATTTGACAAGGCTAGTGCCACAATGAAGAAAGGGCGGTGGTGAGGACGCCCCGTCGTTAAGAAGGGAAAAAAATGAAAAAGTGAAGAAACGTCCGCCATACCACACAGCTGTCCTATATTCACCTGCCAGATCTACCCAAACCTTCGCCTCCACATGAATCTCAGCCACATAAAAAGATGACATGTTCCTAAATGACTTCAAAACCTTAACATGATTTGCAACATCATGTGCAACTCAGCCATGGCTCTTGCCTTTCATCCGTCGTCAACCCCTTGCAGAGAGAGAGAAAAAACGAAACACCGATTTCTGTTTACCTTACAAAAGTCGTTGGTTACAACAGTTCCTCCTACCTCCCCTTGTCTCCCCTACCCAACCCCTACCCCACCCATACTCC
>NW_028234410.1:34651244-34661244 GCF_977035675.1 Penaeus japonicus
CCTCGCCGACACCCGATGGACCTCGCCGACACCCGATGGACCTCGCCGACACCCGATGGACCTCGCCGACACCCGATGGACCTCGCCGACACCCGATGGACCTCGCCGACACCCGATGGACCTCGCCGACACCCGATAGACCTCGCCGATACCCGATGGACCTCGCCGACACCCGATGGACCTCGCCGACACCCGATGGACCTCGCCGACACCCGATGGACCTCGCCGACACCCGATGGACCTCGCCGACACCCGATGGACCTCGCCGACACCCGATAGACCTCGCCGATACCCGATGGACCTCGCCGACACCCGATGGACCTCGCCGATACCCGATGGACCTCGCCGACACCCGATGGACCTCGCCGACACCCGATGGACCTCGCCGACACCCGATGGACCTCGCCGACACCCGATAGACCTCGCCGATACCCGATGGACCTCGCCGACACCCGATGGACCTCGGGACGTAAACATCTCGCTCGCCTTGTGTCGACGATGTGCGTAATTCTGCTTGGCTTCTCTGCGGGGCTTCGGTTACAGGGCTTATCGGGATGACACGCCTCCATCCTCCATCTTTACCTTTTTGGGGAATGGGAGGGGGGGAGAAGGAGGAGGAAAAGAAGGAAAAGAAGAAGAAGGAGGAGAAGAAGGAAAAGGAAAATGAGGAGGAGGAGGAGGAGAAAGAAGAAGAAAAAGACGAAGAATTGTGGGAAAAGAAAAAAAAAATGAAGAAAACAACAGAACAAAACAAAAAAAGCCATAAAAGAAAGAGAGAGATAATAAAAAAACAGACAAAAAATACAACAGAAAATGGGAGTAGCAGTTCCCAATAAAAACAAGGTTTCTCTCCCCTCCCCCCCGGCGGCTGGCTACTCACACCGAGCGAAATCAGCGCCTTCCTGCCAGCCCCTTGACCACGTACGCACGCACTCACCTGGGGAAGGAAAGAAAAATACCATTTAGAAAAGGTGCGTTAATTAGAGTACATCAGGATATACGTTTTAACTATTATCATTATTATTATTGTTTTATTATTTTTTATTTATTTATTAATTTATTTTTCTTGGGGGGCAGTTATCACACAAGTCGAATCTATTCTGAGAGATGGGACGGGGAAATAAAACTGATAAGTAAAAATTAAGCTAATACATGGTACAATAAAGGGGGGGGGGGTATTCACAAAAAAAATAATACTGAAAACAAACATCGTCAGATTATCCTCACAGAAAACGGAACAATGAGACCAAACACTGTAAAAGCATCTCCTAAAGGAAAGTTCAGCACTGAAAACAAATATTTGAAAATTACATTAAAAAAAAAAGAAGAAGAGGGAAGATGAGGAAGGAGAAAAAAAGTAAGAAGAAGAAAAAGAAGAAGAAGACGAAGCTGAGGAAGAAGAGGAAGAAGAGGAAGAAGAGGAGGAAGAAGAAGAAGAAGAAGAAGAAGAAGAAGAAGAGGACGAAGCAGAGGAAGAAGAAGAAGAAGGAGAGAGAAAAAGAAGATGAAGAAGAAGAAGAAGAAGAAAAAGATAGAAGAAGAAGATAGAAGAAGAAACAAGAAGAAAAAAAAATGGGTAGGGAGGAGGGTAAATGCAAACGCTATCTCCTCCCCTTCAAAGTCTATCCTACGGAGATTTCCTGATCCAAAACCCGAACTCCTTAAGGGATATCCAACGCGTCCGTTTCAAGCCCGGCAACTATCGCATATCAGCCTTCTTATATATCGCGTGTACGATTGCCATAACAAATATACAAGTGAAATAGGAATAAAGAAAATAAAGCATTACCCCAATCATATTATTAGTTGCAATGCAAGAAATGATTGTTGATACTGGCGATAGTCAAGCTGATGGTCGTGGTCATGATAATGAGAATAACCCCTAATTAATATAATTTTGGTAAACATCATGGCGACTAACTATAACTTTAAACAATGATCATCACTGCAACTATCATCATCACAGTAAAAGAGACCAACAGCAACGACAACAAAAAGCAAAAGACCCAGCTCAACAAACACCATTCCCAGCGAAAAGGTTAAGTCAAGCTCTAGGCTGGGCCCAAACCTACGTTACATTTAGCCTTGTTTAAGGGGATAGCGGATCCTGAAAACCTTTTATATGTATATATGTGTATGTATGTATGTCCGTAGGAGGCGCCGACGAGCTCCTATATCGTGTCTTTAATTAATCCGGTTGAACAACACGCCCTTGGGTAGGTTCCCACCCTTTGTCCTGCACCCGAAACAGGCTCTGAAGTGTACCCTGGCGCCTCAGATCTCACCCTTCTGGAGTCGCGGTCACACTATTCCCATCTCACTGTTCACACTTGCCTAAATTTATGTGATTTCCTTCTGCGTTTCAACTTTGGGTTTAGTTTCACTCTTTTTTTTTCTTGCTGAGACACACTTGTCGTCATATTTTGTTTGTTTTTTACCTCTTGGATTCACTTTCGTTCATTTTCTTGAAACACTCACCTTCATACTCTTACTTGGCTTCACACAACCCCCCTCCCTTGAATTCACTTTCAGACGTTTTCACAATTGTTCTCCCTCGACCTAACTTCCCGCCTGGCTTCACTCTCACCCTCACGCCCTCCCTTGATTACGCTTTCACCCTTTTTCACCGTTTTACCTCCACTCCCAAAAACCCTCAACCCTGATCCGCTATAACCATTTACTCGTCACCCCCCCACCCCACCCGACCCCCACGCACTCACCCTTGCACCCTTGCACCCTTCCTCTCGTTGCAGCTCTAGTCTGGCCTCCCTCTCATCAAAACGAAAGCGCATGCAAGCCTCTGTAAATAATGCATCACAGGGGATTTACCTGCCAGGCTAATTTCATATTCATGCAAATGCCAGAGTTTCAGTCACACAAAAGGATTCACTTTAATAAGAAGAATCTAAAGAGACGAGAAAGGTGGATGGTTCAAACAAGGACATGTTTTTTTTTTTTTTTTAAGAATATGATGATATAAGGAAGGCCACAAATATAAATGATATCCAACGATAGGACTAAAAATATAAAGAGATAAAAAAAGGACCCATTTGATCTTTCCATTAATATAAAGAGTCATAAGAAAAGACACATCTTATCTCTCCTAGAATAGAAAGAGAGACAAGAAGGGTGGACGGTAGAACAAAGACCTCATCTCACCCTACTAAGAATACAAAGAGAAACACGAACGGACACATTTCATCTCTCTAAGAATACAAAGTGAAATAAAAATAGGCAAACAGCTCTAACAACATTTTCCAAGGGGCTATTCCCCTCTACTGTCTAAAACATGCATGGCACTACATTACCCCGATGCCCTGCGGCGCCCATCAGTCAATAACACGCATTCCCATGTTCAGAGTCTGACACGAAGTCAGCTCAGCTCTTTGGCTTATACCCAGATTATGGATTCTCTTTCTTTCTTTTTTTTCTCTCTATTACTTTCCTTCCGTCTTCATTTTCATTTTCTCTCTCTTTCTCTTTCTATACAAGACAAGACAAAGCGACTCCCTCAGGCACGCCAAATCTCCTGCTTTAAAACAACAATCAAAGCAACAGACAAATCAGAAACTGTCACCCTATTCCACTAAATAAATAGATCAAGAAATATGAATATAAACAAATAAAAAAACATCAAACAAATAAAACAAATAAAATCATATAATACAAACAAACAACAACATTACTTGCCATTTCAAATCAATGACCAATGAACACAAAAACAAAAACAAGAAAACGACAAAAAAAATTAATCGATAGTCATAGAACCTCAGCGTGTCACGAGTCACGAGCGACAGGAAGTCTCTGTTATTGTGCAGTCTAGTCTAAACGAGAGGTCTATTGTTGCAGAGAGTGCATGGCAACTTGGCGACGGAGAGAAAACACATTATGGTGTGCCTTTAATCATGATGAAAAACAAAGACAATTTTTTTTAAACATGCATAATCAGCTGGACTAAAAATGGGATTTCAATTTCCTGTCTTTCTTTATTCTCTTTTTTTATGGCTAACAATCAACCATAAACGTTTCAGTAATCAAGAACGCCTAAAGGGAAACAAGGCACGAAAGTATATGCATATATATATTTATATTTATATATATATATATGTATCTGTATATATATATATATATATATATATATGCATATATATATATATATATATATATATATATATATATATATATATATATATATATATATATATATATATATATATATATATATATTTAAGTGTGTGTGTGTGTGTGTGTGTGTGTGTGTGTGTGTGTGTGTGTGTGTGTGTGTGTGTGTGTGTGTGTGTGTGTGTGTGTGTGTGTGTGGTGTGTGTGGGTATACAGTGGGTTGTGTGTGTGTATGTATATACATACACACTATTATATATACACAATATATAATATATATGTATGTATGTATGTATGTATATGTATGTATGTATGTATGTATCTATGTATGTATGTATATATACATATATATGAGTACAAATATATACAATACCAAATTTTGAGGAAGACCAATCAATCCCCATTACACTTCACTCAAACGGCTTTCCTTAGATTCCCATTTTTCTTCCCCCTACCTTCTTCCCCTCATTCCCCTCCCTCCTTCCTCATCCCTTTCCCTAGCCCTCCTCCCCTTCCCCCCCACCGCACCCCAGCCCACTCACAAACACCCCGAGCGCCGCCCGTCCAAAATAAAATCCCCGTGATAAATGGGGAGTCCGCCCTTGGCAGCCCAAGACAACGGCGATGGGCCCGCTGGCGGACGGACGGTCCTTCTTCAGCGCCGCAGCATTCCTTGGCTGCAACTTGCAAGGGGGGGGGGGCTGAAAAAAGGATCCAATCTGTATAAATAGGGGAGGGGGGAGGGGGCTGAAAAAGGATCCAATCTGTATACAAAGGGGTAAGAATGTCGTTTCCTCATGGCTAAGACCCGTCGTGTGTGTGTGCTTCCCATACTGTGTCGTAAAAATGCAAGGTGCTTCTGCTTCATCATATACAGTAGTTCTTACCAGGATGTGTGTGTGTGTGTGTGTGTGTGTGTGTGTGTGTGTGTGTGTGTGTGTGTGTGTGTGTGTGTGTGTGTGTGTGTGTGTGTGTGTGTGTGTGTGTGTGAGTGTGCACGTGAGTGTGAGTGTGCATGTGAGTGTGCATGTACATGTACGTGTGCGTGTGTATATGCATGTGCCTCTGCGTATGCATGTGCATGTGCGTGTACGTGGGTATGTGCGTATGCATGTACGTGTGAATGTGCGTGTGTGCGTAAAGTAAGTTCTTGTAAAAAAAAATGAGGCAACCTTTAGATACCACAGCACACCAAAACTGATGCCCAGTCATTGCACTCTCGTTCAACTCGCATAATGTTTATGCCCTTTTCCCTTTACTGCAAAAAGAGCAAGTCAGTTTGTAAACTAACAAGTCCAACCACACATAAATAAACTCACTGATCTATTTTTCTTCATCCCCGAAAACATTTCCAAATTTGTATTAAAGTATTTTTACACCATCACCATCACCACCACCATCATCATCATCATCATCATCATCATCATCATCATCATCATCATCATCATCATCATCATCATCATCATCATCATCAACAACATCCTTATCATTATTGACTTTCCTTTTTTTCTTATTTTTTGCAACATTTCACGATAAAACCAGATAGGCCTAGATCTCTGCAGATGCACTTTCGTCACGAATCCTCTATGAATCATCTAACGCCATCATGCAAATCTAGATGGGCCTCATGGACATGCAACATCGATTTCCAGCTGACGCACCGTGCAACATTCTAAGCAAAATAGTGTTTAAGCAACGAGAGCTCATACGCGGATTACATGCCTGCTTTAATTTCGCATATATTTCGAAAACAAAAAAACAAACAAACGAAAAAAAAAAAACAAATAAAATTCAATCGTTCATCAACATTGCAAAAAATAAAACGGAAGAAGGGGAAGAAATGTAATAAAAATTATCGGACTAAGACGAAACTATAAACCTCCCTGACGTGATCCTACCCTTCCTACATTCATTGCAAATCAGGCAAACCCTCCCTCCGTGCAACTCAACCTGCAACATTAAACACTCGACGACGAAAGTTCCAGCCCCTGATTTGCCTGAGTCAACACCCTCTCTTTCTTTCTTTCCTTCCTTCTTTTTTTTTCTTTCTCTCCTTCTCTCAAAATGTATTATCCCTCTCCCACCCACCCATCTACCCACCCACTCATTCACCCACCCTCCCTCTCTCTCTCTCCCTGATCCGCCTTCCTCCTAAACCCAACCACACACCCACTCATTCACCCACCCTCCCTCGCTCCCTAATCCGCCTCCCTCCTAAACCCACCCATACAACCACCCATCCACCAACTCATTCACCCACCCTCCCTCGCTCTCTCCCTGATCCGCCTCCCTCCTAAACACACCCACCAATCCACCCACCCATCCACCCACTCATTTACCCACCTTCTCTCGCTCCCTAATCCTAAACCCACCCACACACCCACACACCACCCAACCTCCTTCCTTCCTTTCCTCTTTCCTCTCTCTCAATCCCCCCTCAAAAAAAAGAAAAAAAAAAGAGAGAAAAAAAAATCCTCAATTACACCGAAAACAATTTAAAAAAAACATGAAAATCACACTGCAAGCGCAACAGAGCCGCGACACCGGCCGCATGCAAGCACAGGTTCTCGCACCGGTGGAACGCGGCCAATGCGCATTCGGGTCCACAGCTGCGAACCGCACGGCTTGATATATATAATCATAAAAAAAAGAAAGAAAAAAAAACAATCGTTCATCTAAGACGGGAAGTTTCTGCCAAGGAAAAGGCGGTCGGTCGGTGAAGGAGTTGACTGTACGAGGTTGAGATTGAAAGGTTAATTATTAAGGCGCGAAGGCAATTTATGTCCCGTGGAGGACCGAGATGTGTTTCTCACGCGGACAAAAAAACAACAACAAAACACCCTGCTACAGAAATCTCGACTTTAACACACGAAGCAAGGAGGGCGATGTGATTGGACATGCATGCGCACCAACGCACACAGACACACGGTAAAATGCGAGCGTGCTCACACTGAGAATGAGAAAAAGATAGAAACAGACAAACATAAACACAAACACACTCACTCTCTCTTTCCGACATCGCATTTCCCTGAACCGAAGACAACCAAAAATCCAAACATCATCATTGCCACTCCTCCGATTTTTCCCTGTTTTCATCTTCGTCTTCTTTTTCTTCACATTTTTCTTTTTCTTCTTCGCATTTTTCTTCTTCTTCTTCTTCTTCTTCTTCTTCTTCTTCTTCTTCTTCTTCTTCTTCTTCTTCTTCTTCTTCTTCTTCTTCTTCTTCTTCTTCTTCTTCTTCTTCTTCTTCTTCTTCTCCTTCTCCTTCTCCTTCTCCTTCTCCTTCTCCTTCTCCTCTCCTCTCCTCTCCTCTCCTCTCCTTCTCCTTCTCCTTCTCCTTCTCCTTCTCCTTCTTCTCCTTCTCCTTCTTCGCCATTGTCTTTTTATTCTCTTTTCGTCTTCGTCCTGATCTTCTCCCTTTTCTCCGCTCTCTTCTCAATGCTCTTTCCAATATTCCTAAAACCAACAACGTCCAAAGTGCGAATCGATGAGAGTAAACATTCCATTCCAGTCTCAAGTCGCGCAGATTTTTTTTTTTTTTTCTCCTCAAATCTCGGGCGCCGTTTCTTTCCTCTAATCTCGATCGCCCAATTTTTTTTATTTATTCTCATCTCACGTTGCCATTTTTTTTTTTTTTACCCTATCACATTTCCTCCCAATCTCTTGTCGCTAACTTGCCGGTCCTCCCTTTCTTCCACTTTTTTTTACGCTTCTTTTCCTTGCTTATCTCTTTTGCTCTAATTCTATTCGAATTTATTTATCCCTTAATTTACTGAATAGTTATTCCCCACTCGTCTCCTTTCCACCACTTTTGATCAGATTTTCGTAAAACGTAATTTTTTATGTCCATTTACTCTCCCCTTTTTATACTTGCTCTTCCTCTGCCAAAATTCTTCCTCGAAAAGTATCCTTCCTCAAACGATTCATCTTTTATTTTGTTTGTTTGTTTTTATTTTTTTGCAATCCTTTTCTTAGATCGTCTCTGTTTTTCTTTAACGCTGTTCCTATACCACTGTTGTTTTTTTTCTTTCTTTTTCCTTTTCTCCATTTTCGTATCAATTTATGTTGCAATGACCTTCTTTCCAGGAATTGTGTTTCCTCGTAAACTTGATGATTCATTCCCCAGTCTTCATATCCTCCATTTTCGTTCTAACACAGGATTTTCTTCAAATGTTTCTGTTCGCTTTGTTTTTCTTTGCTGTTTATAAATTCTCCTGTTTTTGTGCACATTTCCGCTTTCTTCCAAATTCTTTCTCGAAAACGGCCATTTTCTCACACCATTTCTTTACTTCTTTGTTTTCCCAATATCTTTTTTGCTGTCTTTCCTTACACCCCTCTGTGTCTATGGTAACGCTTTCTCTTTTTCATTTTTTCCTTTTTTATTCTGTCTTCTTTTTATTATTATTAATAATATTTTTACTAATAAAATAAAACTTGATAGTTATCCCCAGTATGTCTGATCCTCAATCCATATCTTCTTCACTGTCGCTTTTTCTTCAATTTCCGTAAGATGTGTCTGTCTACACCCTTTTCTTTTCACATTCAGCTACTCTCCCATTGTTTACAAACGTCCTTCCACACTCTTTCGAAAGTGTCATGTCTCTCTCGATCTATCTTCTCTATTTGGTGTTCCTTGCTTTTGTTATCTTTTATTTAGATCCTAACCTTCTTAAATTGACATCGTCTACTCTCTCTATCCCTTTCTCTTTCCCACTCTCTTTCTGCTACTATTTTTCTATTTCTCTCTCTTTCTCTCTCCCTCTCCCTCTCCCTCTCCCACTCCCACTCCCATTCCCACTCCCACTATTACTCTCACTCACACTCTTACCCTTCATCTTCATTTCATCTTCATCCTCACCCTCACCCTCACCTTCATCCTCACTCTCACTCTTCACCCTCACCCTCATTCACACCCACCCACACGACAGCGAGACCAAAAGCAAACGCAAGCAATGACCAAGCAAAAGAATCTCCTAAGACTGTCATCACGAAGCGGCGAAAGTGGCGCTGCTAAGATCACGAAAACATAAAGGCAGATTCTTTCTTTTCATTCACTTATTCCTGAGCACTTTATTTCACTATTTTTTTTTTCTTTTGTGCTTATTTATCTCAATTACTCATTTCTCTGCATATCTACTTATTTACTCATTCATGTGTTGATCTACTGATTTACCTATTTATTCTTTTATCTATTTATTCACTTATTTGATTAATCTATTTACTTTTTTTCAGAAATGCAACGCCGTCTGCTGAATTTTATTCGGAGGTATAAATATAACGGATGAGGAGGAGGAAGAGTGAAAGAGGAGGAGGAAGAGTGAAAGAGGAGGAGGAAGAGTGAAGGAGGAGGAGGAGGAGGAGGAGGAGGAGGAGGAGGAGGAGAAGAGGAGGAGGAGGAGGAGGAGGAGGAGGAGGAGGAGGGGGAGGAAGAGAAGGAGGAGGAGGAGGAGGATCAGAAGGAGGAGGGAGGGAAATAAAGAGTGGGTGAGGAGGAAGGATGGAGGGAAGGAGTGGATGAGGAGATAATGAACAAGAAGTGTAAGAAGACTTAGAAAAATAATGTGAAGAGAAAGACGAAAAGAAGAAGAAAAATTAGACAAAAAGACGGAAGAAAGACCGAAAGGGAAGAACAAGACCACGAAGACGCAAAACAAAGTAGATTCGATTCTACCCCTTGTCCCTGTGTAAAAAAAGAGAGAGGAAAAAAAAAAAAAAAAAAAGAGCCCGGCGCCAGATGAGACGCCATCTGTGCCTATATTTTAGGAAGTGGTGCCGAAAACATTTATTCTCTCCTACAACCAGGCGCCAAAGTCTTAACCTACGGCATTCCCCTTAAATGTGAAGGGTTAGGCTTGTGTAACCAACCTCCTGTCCTGTG